>NC_041380.1:98278469-98327784 GCF_002162155.2 Triticum dicoccoides
GTTCAAAAATCCTACCGAGTGGAGAGCAAACCTCCCACTCGGGGGCTTAGCTGCAGTCCAAGTACTCGCCTAAGTATTTGAAGACCCTACCGAGTGGTGAGCCAGACTCCCACTCGGAGGCTTAGCTGCAGCCCAGTGCTCGCCTAAGTGTTTGAAAATCCTACCGAGTGGAGAGCAAACCTCCCACTCGGAGGCTTAGCTGCAGCCCAGTGCTCGCCTAAGTGTTTGAAAATCCTACCGAGTGGAGAGCAAACCTCCCACTCGGAGGCTTAGCTGCAGCCCAGTGCTCGCCTAAGTGTTTGAAAATCCTACCGAGTGGAGAGCAAACCTCCCACCCGAGGGCTTAGCTGCAGCTCAGTGCTCGCCTAAGTGTTCAAAAATCCCACCGAGTGGAAAGAAAACCTCCCACTCGGGGGCTTAACTGCAGCCCAGTGCTCGCCTAAGTTTGGAACACGTCCCAATCCACAAGGACAGCAAGATGCGAATCGACTGTTACCTTTTCCTTCGGAGCTGCACCACAAATACGAAGTTATTTCGAGTGAAGGCTAAGTTCCACTCGGCAGATAATTCCCGAAGATACTCAACGATAAATCAAGTTCGGATGAAACCCAAAGGTCCAAGACCTCAGGTCAAAGTACTTGAGCTCTCAGCTCGATAGAGTTTAACGGTTACAGAATCCACTCGGCATTCCGAGGCAAATTTAAAGTGAAGCATAAAAGTTTTTCATTCCTCAAGCGGAGGACTGGAAGGGGCGACGAAGTCGTCCAAGTCGATCCCGTCTGCAATACGAGTAGCAGCAGCAATGAAAGTCTCCATGAAGTCTTGAAAGTTGTGCTTCCTGGTATTGGCAACTTGGATGGCGGCCAGCTTTTCTTCTTGCGCCTCCTTGCAATGGACGCGGACCAGAGATAGAGCGACATCAGCACCACATCTGGCAGAAGATTTCTTCCATTCCGCCACTCGACCCGGGACTTCATCCAGTCGAACCATCAGGGACTCGAGGTCGTTCTGAAGCGTCGTTCCAGGCCAGAGTGATGTGTCGATCCGCGACATCGCAACCTTCAGCCGAGCAAGATAGTCAACAACGCTGGCAACACGAGACTCCAGTCGGAGCACGTTCGTAGCAGCCTCGTCCTTCACGAGAGAATTGGCGGGATCCAAGCCTGGCTCCACTCGACTAGTTTCCTCTTCGAAGCTCTGGCAAAATTCTGCAAACATGATTCAAGAATAAAACAGTGGCCTTGCGCGGGCTTGGTAACTGCAAGACAGCCGGGTCGGAATAATTACCTTCGAGCATGACAAACAGCTTCTTGGCGAGTCCACCGAGATAAGCCTCCAGATCGTTTACCTTCCCCGCCAGCTCACCCGCCTTGTCATGCAGAACCATCTTTTCTTTCTTCAGTCGACTGACCTCTCGATTAGCTGTTTCAAGAGCAGTTTTTAGTCTGGAGTTCTCCTGTTCAAGAGTTCCGACCGAAGCCAGTTTCTCTTCTGCAAGCCTCGTTTTGCTCGAGGCCTCCTTTTGTGCTTCGGCAAGATCTTGATCCTTCTTCTTCAGAGCTTCCTCTAGTTCATCTACAGAACGTCGAGTGAACTCAACATCAAGAATGGGCAAGAAAGGGAAGTCACTCGTCAAGAATGAGAAACCTCGCCAACCATACCTTTTGCTTCGTCTCGCGCCTTCTGCAGGTTCTGTTGAGCAACCTTCAAGTCAAGGTCGAGCTGGATCTGTTTGTTCTCCAACTCAGCGTAGAGAGCCACAAGTTCACAGGATTTCTGCAAAAGTCAGTCGACAAGAGGTCCAAGATAAGTTGCTTCCGAGTAACCAAGAGACAATATGACGTTTCTAAGACTACAGCTGAATCAAAAACATTCAACAGTAGTCTCGGGGACTACACCAGTGGGTGCACTCAGCGTGCCCCCACTGGTTTTGAAAAAAAAAATCGACTGCCCGCAGTCGACCGGATATAGTTTCATTCGACATGGCCTGGCCAGACCGAGTGAAGTAGTAAAACCGCAGCAACGCAATATAAAGACTACAGTCGACTGCCAGCAGTCCACCGTAGTCTCGGGGACTACACCCAGTGGGTGCACTCAGCGTGCCCCCACTCGACCAAAAAACTTAACAGAAACACCCAGTGGGTGTACAGATTTAAAAGATCTTCAGAAGAGAGATTCTTCAGACAACATACCCCAACAGAACAAGCAGTGAATCGACTGACCTGGACGTTACTCTGAAGAGCTGACCTCGCGTCATAAGCCGCTTGGCTGGCTTCTTGAACCACCTTGACCTGCTCCATCATGATGCCTGCCTGGCGTATAGCTTCCTTAGCTGCACCCACTTGGTCCTCAGGGACGTGGTGTGTGGCGAAGAGCGAAGGCGGATTTATGGTCGACGTCGAGGGCCGTGCACTCGCCAGAGGATTGGCGAAAGTCACAGAAGCCCGGGTGGTATCGCCACCGTCTCGAGTTGCGGCCTCAGGCGCCGGAGTGGATTGTGGAGTCTCACCAGTTGACGCTTTCCTGTTCTGCCTCACTCTCAGCGGCGCTTCGTCTTCGTCGTCAGGAAGGCTAATAACATGAGGAGGAGCTACGAGAAAAAATTCAATTGACCAGAGTTATAAGAAATCGTCAGTCGATTCAAGGCAGAACATCAGTAATCATACTAGGGTTGGAAGTAACAGCATCTTCCACCTCTTGATCATCGTCCTTGGCGGAGATCTCAGAAGTAGCAGCACTGCAAATTTTGAAAGACCGTCAGTCGGCTCAGTGGATCGACCGAGGATCCGTCCATGGTCTACAAAGGAGAACAGGTTCTATCATTACCCAGAAATGGTGGGGACAGTCATCCTCATCTTGGGCAGAGCCTTGGGTGGCTTGGACGGCGCTGCGCGGGGGTGCTTGGGAGCTTTTTCAGTCGGCACTGGAGAAGAGGTCCGAGGGTGCTTCGACGACCGCCCAACGGGAGCAGTCGCCTTACCACGTTCCCGCGCAGGGTCGTGTGTAAGCTTGGATCACCCTTCCGAGCGGGGAGGTCCAGCTTCCTCCTCCTCCTCCTCTTCGCCGGAGTCGACGCCGTCGTCTCCCTCTCCTTCGCCGTTAGACTCCCACTCCCCCTGTTCGTCTCCGCTTTCGCCTCCGCTCGCCTCCTCTTCCTCGGCCTGCCCCTGTGCTCCGTTGGGTGTCGAGTACATCTCTGTAGTTGCCTGGAGAATATCAGACAAGTCAAAAGTCAGTCGACCGATTCAAAGAGAGCAAATGAAGAAAGCAAGATCTCGGTCGGGGACACAAGGTCAGACCTGGTCCACCTCGTATGTACTGTCAAGCGGGACAACCCTCCTGGCTCCTCGGGGGTTGTCTTTGTTCCCTGTGATACTCGACAGCCACCCTTCTAGCATCTCATCGGTGACCTCCTTTGGGTGAACCCGAGTGGTGTCGTCGAGGCCCGAGTACAGCCACATAGGGTGGTCATGAGCCTGAAGCGGTTGGATGCGCCTCTGAAGGAAGACCTCCAGCAAGTCCATGCCGGTCACACCGTCTCGGACAAGCTGAACCACTTGACCAACCAGCACCTTGACTTGCGCCTTTTCCTTCGGTAGCACTTTCAGAGAGGCAGGCTTTTGAGCTCGGTCCAGAGAGAAAGGGGGAAGACCAGTCGACTGTCCTGGGGTCACCTGGTCTTGGCAATAAAACCAGGTCGACTGCCAACCACGGACCGACTCGGGGAAAGTGATAGACGGAAAAGAACTTTTGCCCCTCATCTGGATCACCAGGCCCCCGCATAGCTGGATCACTTGCGTCCGTTCGTCACTCGACTTGGCTTTCTTTACCGATTGGGAACGGCAAGTGAAGATGTGTTTAAAGAGTCCCTAATGAGGGCGGCAACCCAAGAAACTTCCGCACAAGGAAACGAAAGCCGCAAGATACACGATGGAATTGGGAGTGAAATGGTGGAGCTGCGCTCCGAAGAAGTTCAAAAAGCTCCAGAAAAAAGGATGAGGAGGTAGAGAAAATCCGCGATCGATATGGGTGGCGAGGAGGACGCACTCACCGTCACGAGGTTGGGGTTCGACTTCTCCCCCCGGGAGACGCGCAGCTTCGTGGGGAATGACTCCCCCCTCGACCATGTCATCAAGATCTTCCTGCCGAATCACCAAGGCATCCAGTCGCCCTGGATCCAATCCCTGGGAAGGGCAGTCCTCGAGGAAGATCCGCCCCGAGCGGACTTCTTCCCCTTCCCCTGCACTGCTGCCTTCTTCGCGCGCTCCAAAGCCGACGTCTTGTCCTTCACCATCGTCGCCGGCGAGGCTCGAACGGACCTACGGCGCTAGGGTGAGAGCGGAGGTGGCGGAGGACCTTGCGGGGGGAGAAGTAAAGGCGAGAGCACACTGTTGGGGAGCCCCGAGCCAGCAACTTATAAGGAGCCACTTCCGAATGGCTGACCGGTAGGCCCAGGTGATCCCGTCAAATCCCGCAACAGGCACGCACGCGGTACGTGGCAAAAAAGGTGGTGCGGAGATCGAGGAGCTTCCATCCTATCCTGTCCGATTACTTCGGCCGCCCCCGTCCCGCTCGCTTCCCGAAATTCAAACCCCGCAGAATCCACGGGCTGCAGAACAACTCATTAAACTGAAGAGCCCGCTCGTGCCGGCACTCGGTATTCCACAAGTAAGGAAATCCACTCGACGAGAGACCAAGAATGGATCAAGGTGACCGAAAGAAGTTGACAACGTCATCCGTGACGATTGATCCAGTACAAGACATTCGTATAACGCTAAGAACCAGTCGGAAGGACCCCCAACTCCTTCCCCACTCGAACCTCGATCCATTCGGGGGCTAATGATGAAGCTATGTACCTAGGGTGGGGGTATGGACCTGTCCTAAGGAGCCCTACCCAAGGACATCCCTGGAAGAAGTCACCTTTCAATCGACTTGAAGGTATCCCACTCGACAGATTCAAGACACTCGACCAGGAGGCTACCACTCGACTACGATGCCAACCACTCGACTGACAGGAGATCTAAAGCCACTCCGCAAGCAAACGGTCGGCCATTAAGTAGTCTTTATGGTCATCATAGCACTTTATTAGGGACGTTACCAGTAACACCCAGTCTTAATGTATTTTAACCCTGTGTTACTGAGGACCGGAGGGGTCTGGCGAACTCTATATAAGCCACCCCCTCCTCAGTAGCAGGGGTTGGCACCCCTGTAATTCATACACACATAATCTAGTCGACCGCCTCCGGGCACCGAGACGTAGGTCTATTATTTCCTCCGCGAAGGGCCTGAACTCGTACATCCTGGTGTATTTACAACTTCTCCATAGCTGAGACCTAGCCTCTCCATACATACCCCCCTACCTCACTGTCAGAGTTAGAACCACGACACCGAGCATGAATCATATGAACGTGATGAAAACTAGCTTGACGAGATTCCCATGTGTCCTCGGGAGCGCTTTCCTTCATATAAGAATTTGTCCAGGCTTGTCCTTTGCTACAAAAAGGATTGGGCCATCTTGTTGCACCTTATTTAGTTTGATTACCTGTTGCTCGTTACAATTTATCTTATCACAAAACTATCTGTTACCAATAATTTCAGTGCTTGCAGAGAATACCTTGCTGAAAACCGCTTATCATTTCCTTCTGCTCCTCGTTGGGTTCGACACTCTTACTTATCGAAAGGACCACGATAGATCCCCTATACTTGTGGGTCATCACGGCACCAATGATTCATGGCACTCTCCACTTCCGAGTTGGTGACGGATACATCATCCGAGTCCTTGGCTGGAGGACAGTCCGGCGTCACCCTTGCATCAGCCCTCGTCTTCACGGCCGGATTTGAATCCTGGCTGCGGGAAGTACGGCCGCTTGAACCTCCGGATATAGTCTGGCGCACCTTTCCCCTGACACATGGAAAACGGGAAGGTCACGGTTGGACGTGACTGCTCAGGTGCATGTTGGCAAATTCATACCTCTTAAATGAAGGCCCGGTCGTGTCTTTGTTTGCTTTCCTCTTGGAAGGCTCGCCCGGTGTGGGGGACGCTCTCTTCAGAGATACCCTCGGAGCGGTACGGCGCGCCGAACCCTTCCCCTTTTTGAGCATAGGATAGTGCGGTGGGTAAGAAGGAAGGAGAGATCTCTTTCGAATAAGGTGTCTTCGGATCACTTACGTGTGAAGCTGGAAGGAGGTTGGGGTCGTAGCTCATCTGATAAAACGTTCCCTCCTCAAACTCCACGAATATGTCCGGGTCTTCTTCATATCCTGGGTTAAGATCCCGGTTGCGATTCTCCGGCTGAGGGGCAGGGTCATGGATCCTCTCGAGAACCTTTCACCATTCCTGTTATGAGCAGATAAGATGCTGCCTATCAAGGAATGATCCAGGGACAAGATAAATTAAGTGAAGCCGAACCTTACCCAGCTAGGAGGATTGTACATGGAAAGACCGTCTCGATATTGGAGACGGCTGAACTCCTCCTTCTCCCCTTTATACAACTCGGCCAGAATCTTGGCTAGAGTGGCGGGGGTCTTCGGGCCTTTTCGGCCGTAACATGAGGCGGCATCTTCTCCGTTATAATGACACATGGGCAGTCCTTAGTATTGGAGTGGCTGGACCCCCCGCGTTATAGAAATTGCCATCACTTCGACTATTGACAATCCAGATTGGGCAAGCATTTTAATCTTGCCCAGTAGCAAACTGATCTCCGTGCTATCCTCTTCCTCGAGGCTCCGAGGACGCCAGTGATACGTCTCTGTCGTATCTACTTTTCCAAACACTTTTCCCTTGTTTTGGACTCTAACGTATATATGATTTGATTGGAACTAACCCGGACTGACGCTGTTTTCAGCAGAATTGCCATGATGTTGTTTTATGTGCAGAAAACAAAAGTTCTCGGAATGACCTAAAACTCCACGGAATATCTTACAATAAATAATAAAAAATCCTCACCAAAGATGAAACTAGGGGGCCCACACCCTTTCCATGAGGGTGGGGGTGCGCCCCCCTACCTCGTGGGCCCTCTGGAGACCTCCCGACTCCAACTCCAACTCTATATATCTGGTTTCGGGGAGAAAAAAATAAGAGCGAAGATTTCATCGTGTTTTACGATACGGAGCCGCCGACAAGCCCTAAAACCTCTCGGGAGGGCTGACCTGGAGTCCGTTCGGGGCTCCGGAGAGGGGGATTCATTGCCGTGGTCATCATCAACCATCCTCCATCACCAATTTCATGATGCTCACCGCCGTGCGTGAGTAATTCCATCGTAGGCTTGCTGGACGGTGATGGGTTGGATGAGATTTATCATGTAATCAAGTTAGTTTTGTTAGGGTTTGATCCCTAGTATCCACTATGTTCTGAGATTGATGTTGCTATGACTTTGCTATGCTTAATGCTTGTCACTAGGGCCCGAGTGCCATGATTTCAGATCTGAATCTATTATGTTTTCATCAATATATGAGAGTTCTTGATCCTATCTTGCAAGTCTATAGTCACCTATTATGTGTTATGATCCGTTAACCCCGAAATGACAATAATCGGGATACTTACCGGTGATGACCGTAGTTTCAGGAGTTCATGTATTCACTATGTGTTAATGCTTTGTTCCGGTTCTCTATTAAAAGGAGGCCTTAATATCCCTTAGTTTCCATTAGGACCCCGCTGCCACGGGAGGGTAGGACAAAAGATGTCATGCAAGTTCTTTTCCATAAGCATGTATGACTATATTTGGAATACATGCCTACATTACATCGACAAATTGGAGCTAGTTTTGTGTCACCCTATGTTATGACTGTTACATGATGAACCACATCCGGCATAATTATCCATCATTGATCCATTACCTATGAGCTTTCCATATACTGGTTTACGCTTATTTACTTTCTTGTTGCTATTGTTACAATCACTACAAAATACCAAAAGCATTACTTTGCTTTCGTTACTCTTTTGTTACCGTTACCATCACTATCATATTACTTTGCTACTAAACACTTTGCTGCAGATACTAAGTTTCCAGGTGTGGTTGAATTGACAACTCAGCTGCTAATACTTGAGAATATTCTTTGGCTCCCCTTGTGTCGAATCAATAAATTTGGGTTGAATACTCTACCCTCAAAAGCTGTTGCGATCCCCTATACTTGTGGGTTATCAAGACTAATTCCTGGCGTTGTTGCCGGGGAGCATAGCTCTATTCTTTGAGTCACTTGGGATTTATATCTGCTGGACACTATGAAGAATTTGAAAGACGCTACGACAACAATTTATCCCTCAACTATGAGGGGAGGTAAGGAACTGCCATCTCGCTCTGCACTTGATTCACCTTCTGTTTTGAGTAATCTTGCGACACCTACACCTGCTTCTGCTATTCGTTCTGATATATCACATGTTATTGATGATGCTACTTCTGCTATACATGATACTTATGATGAAACTACCTCTATGCCTGATACTACTATGCCACTTAGTGATTTTCTCGAGGAACGACTTGCTAGGGCTAGAGAGATTGAAAATATTGAATCTGATTATGATGATGAAAGTGATGATGAAGAATCACTTGTTATTCCTGAGGGTTATTTATTTGATCAAGAAGCTTCTTTAGCTATTTTAGCTTGCAAAGATAGATATGAACTCAAAAGGTTATTAACTAAATGGAATAAGCAATCTCTAAATGCTAGGATGAGACCTGACCCTGCTTTTGCTACTTCACCTATCTGTGTTACTGATAAGGATTATGAATTCTCTGTTGATCCTGATATAATTACTTTGGTTGAATCTGATCCTTTTCATGGCTATGAATCTAAAACTGTTGTGGCACATCTTACTAAATTAAATGATATAGCCACCCTATTCACTAATGATGAGAGATCTCACTATTTTTATATCCTTAAAATATTTTCGTTCTCATTAAAGGGTGATGCTAAGATATGGTTTAATTCTCTTGATCCTGGTTGTGTGTGTAGTCCCCAGGATATGATTTACTACTTCTCTCCTAAATATTTCCCTGCTCATAAGAAACAGGCTGCTTTAAAGGAAATAAACAACTTTGTGCAAATTAAATAAGAGAGTCTCCCACAAGCTTGGGGGAGGCTTCTCAAGTTACTTAATGCTTTGTCTGATCATCCTCTTAAGAAAAATGAAATACTTGATATCTTTTATAATGGACTAACCGATGCTTCCAGAGATTACCTAGATATTTGTGCTGGTTCTCTTTTCAGGGAAAGACCACCGGATGAAGTTGAAATCTTATTGAATAATATGTTGACAAATGAAAATAATTGGGCACCTCCTAAGCCAACTCCTGCTCCAATTAATGATCCTATTCCTAAACCAACTCCGAAGAATTGGGGTATTCTATTTCTTAGTCCCGAAGATATGCAAGAGGCAAAGAAATCTATGAAAGAAAAAGGTGTTAAAGCTGAAGATGTTAAGAATTTACCTCCTATTGAAGAAATACATGGTCTTAATTTACCGCCTATTGAAGAAACATATGATCTTAATCCTTTATTTATTGAAGAACCTCCGGACCTCGATGACCCGACACAGGTAGTAATAGTAAATTCTCTCTATAGATATGATAAAGTTGTAATCCCACTTACTAAAATTGCTAGCCCATGCTTAGATGAGTTTGATAAATTTATGGCTAAGCAGGAAGACTTTAATGCTTATTTTGGTAGACAATTAAAATACAATTCAAATATGCTTGGACACTTGGGTGATTATATGGCTAATGTCAAAGGTGAACTTAAACTTATTAGTAAACATGCTTCCATGGTTACCACTCAAGTAGAACAAGTACTTAAAGCTCAAAAGGAATTGCTCAATGAGATGAATAGTAACAAAAATGATTATGCTGTTAAAGTGGCTACTAGAACTGGTAGAATGACTCAGGAACCTTTGTATCCTGAAGGCCACCCTAAGAGAATTGAGCAAGATTCTCAGAGAAATAATATTGATGCACCTAGTTCTTCTAAAAGGAAGAAAAAGAAAAATGATAGGACTGTGCAAACTTCTAGTGAACCTATTGCTGAACCACCTGATAATCCAAATGATATCTCTATGTCTGATGCTGAAACACAATTTGGCAATGAACATGAACCTAATGAAAATGTTAATGATGATGTTCATAATGATGCTCAACCTAGTAATGATAATGATGTAGAAATTGAACCTGCTGTTGATCTTGATAACCCACAATCAAAGAATCAACGTTATGATAAGAAAGATTTTGTTGCTAGGAAACATGGTAAAGAAAGAGAACCATGGGTTCAGAAACCCATGCCTTTTCCTCCCAAACCATCCAAGAAAAAGGATGATGAGGATTTTGAGCGCTTTGCTGAAATGATTAGACCTATCTTTTTGCGTATGCGATTGACTGATATGCTCAAAATGAATCCTTATGCTAAGTACATGAAAGATATTGTTACAAATAAAAGAAAGATACCAGAAGCTGAAATTTCCACCATGATTGCTAATTATACTTTTAAGGGTGGAATACCGAAGAAACTTGGAGATCCAGGAGTACCTACTATACCATGCTCCATTAAAAGAAACTATGTTAAAACTGCTTTATGTGATCTTGGAGCCGGTGTTAGTGTTATGCCTCTCTCTTTATATCGTAGACTTGACTTGAATAAGTTGACACCTACTGAAATATCTTTGCAAATGGCTGATAAATCAACTACTATACCTGTCAGTATTTGTGAGGATGTGCATGTTGTGGTTGCAAATGTTACTATTTTAACGGACTTTGTTATTCTTGATATTCCCGAGGACGATAGTATGTCTATTATTCTTGGAAGACCTTTTCTTAATACTGCAGGGGCTGTTATTGGTTGCAACAAAGGCAATGTCACTTTTCATGTTAATGGTAATGAGCATATGGTACACTTTCCGAGGAAACAACCTCAAGTTCATAGTATCAATTCTATCGGAAAAATTCCATCGATTATATTTGGAGGTTTTGAATTTCCTCTTCCTACTGTCAAGAAGAAATATGATATACTTATTACTGGGGATGTGCATATCCCCGTTGAGCTAACCTAGTGTTATTCGAAACTTCTCCGGTTTCATGTTAATCGGAATGAGTTTGTTAACAAGACTTGATCAACCTTGTTAGTGGATTCCTTTTGATGATCATGAGATGGATGAAACTAGAAGGCACAACTTTCTGTATCCCACTTTTACTTTCTGTTATTTAGTTGAAATAAAGTAAAAATAGTATTTTTCTGTCTGTTATGTGATTATCCGTGCACTATAAAAATGTCCCGAAAATAAAAGTCCTCAGAATGACATGTCAATTTAATATGATTTTTCGGGAATATTTGAGGATTTTTGGTGCAAAAATTACCGCGGGGGGAGCTGCCACCTGGTCACGAGGGTGGAGGGCGCGCCCTACCCCCTGGGCGCGCCCCCTGCCTCATGGGCCCACGGTGGCCCTCCTCCACTTACTCCTGCACCCATCCTCTTCTTCTTCCTTCCACAAACACGAAAAACTAACTCAAGCACGAGTTCCAGCCCTCTTTGCTGTAATTTTCGATCTCCTTGCTCAAAGCACCTCTCACAAAACTGCTTGGGAAGATTGTTCCTTGGTATGTGACTCCTCCATTGGTCCAATTAGTTTTTGTTCTAGTGCTTTATTCATTGCAAATTTGTGCTGCTTAGGTGACCCTGTTCTTGAGCTTGAATGTCAAATTTATATGGTCAAAAGTAGTTTTGATGCATGATATAGGCTCTAGGCACTTGTAGGAGTGGTTGCTATCAATATTTTTGAGTTTGATTTACTTTTATTTTGAAGTTACTAAAAATTTCACAATTTTTCAGAAAATGAAGAGGAGATTATTGAGGGGCTCATCGAGCCAAAGCTCGAAGGAAAAGGCACCGAAGCCTAAGTATAATTTGCCGCGCACCATGGAGGTTCGAGCGTGTGAATGGCCTTCCCAGGATTTCTTGAGAGCAGCTGGGATTTATGAATATTTTCATGAGTTGGCTCATAATGTAGGCCTCATCGCTTTCCTCCACGACCAATGCGATCAGTATCTCTTACTCATAAATACCTTTGTGCAAAACTTTCATTTTCATTCTAGGAACTCACCACCAACGGTGGTGTTTCATTTATATGATGAGCATAAGGAGATGTCACTTTATGATTTTTGTTGGATTTGTTTAGTCCCTTTTGAGGGCAAGACAGAAGAACCACATCGTGATGATGTGGAGGGATTTATTGATACTATCACTGTAGGGGAAACTAGGAAGGTTTCCGATGCACGAATCACTAGCATACATTTTATTGTCTTACGTTACTTTGCATTAGTTGCTAGTCATTGCTTAATTGGTCGCGGAAACTATGGAAACCTTAGTTTCCCTGATATTATTATTTTGCTCCAAGGTTTATACAGTGATAACACTTTTAGTATGGGCGGTATTATTGCTAAACGGTTAAGTCTGAACCGTACAAAGGGCCCCATCTTTGGAGGCATCTATGCTACACACCTAGCTACACATTTTAACATACCTATTAGGCATGCTGAGAAGGAAGAAATAGTGCTGCCTCGTGTTTATATTGATTATAAAAGTATGGTGGCACATGCTTTTATTATTAAGAATAGGGCAGGAGAGCTTAAATATCAATTTTTGTTTAATAAACATCATCCTGAGACTATTACCTTGCCTGCTCCTTCTTTGTTTGATTTGACTGTAGGCACGTACCTTGTTCCGTTGACGGCTATCCACGCCTACCGGAACCCTGCACCAGCCGAGGAGCCAGAACCGGAACCACAATTTGATCCTTCACGACAGTCTAATTATCAGTGGGATCCGGAGATGATTGCCAGTCAGTGGCAATCGGAGCCTTCTTCTTCCTCATCACAGTACGACCCCAACAACTATTATTATGGATATCCGCCAGGCCAGCCATGGCCATAGACCAACTTAGGCCAAAAGCCTAAGCTAGGGGGAGTATGTATTTATCACTGACATTACATTTATGTCCACACACACTCATTGCTAGATGTCGGTGCTCATACTTTCTCATTGTAACATCCATGTCAGTTTATTTCCTTTTATGCTTTCTTCTTGTGTGTTTAATAAATCTTAAGAAAAACAAAAAAAATTAGTTGTAGCTTTTAAACAGTTTAATTTCCATGCTTGTAGTAGTAATTAAAAAGAAAACACAAAAAGATTTCCTATTCTTCTTTTGCTTGTTGGGAGCTTTCCCGTGTAAATAGTTTTATTTCTTTTCTTTTCTTTGGGGGTCAGTAGGAGAAGACCATAATTAAATTGTTGAAGTGGCTCTTATATGCTTAATTGTTGATTTAACCAAGAGCCCATATTGCTTTGTCTTCTCCTGTTTATTGAATGCTCGTAGATTCCAGCTTAGTCCAATGCACGTGCACTCTTATTATTATTCACATCGTTCGGTCGTGCAAGTGAAAGGCAATTATGATGATATATGATGGACTGACTGAGATGAGAAAAGCTGGTACGAACTCAACCTCTTTTGTTTTTGTAAATATGATGAGTTCATCGTTCTTGATTCAGCTTGTTATGAATAAACATGTTTGCAATGACAATTAGAGATCATAGTTGCTTGTGCCATGCTTGATTAGCTATGAGTTATAATGGTTTACCTTGCGTGCGAACATGCTATTAAAATGGTTATGATGTGGTATGATAGGGTGATATCCTCCTTTGAATGATTTAAGTGACTTGACTTGGCACATGTTCACGCATGTAGTTGAAACAAATCAACATAGCCTTCACGATATTTATGTTCATGATGGATTATATCCTACTCATGTTTGCATCCAATGTTTATTAATTTTAATGCATGTACATGGCTGTTGTCGCTCTCTAGTTGGTCGCTTCCCAGTCTTTTGCTAGCCTTCACCTGTACTAAGCGGGAATACTGCTTGTGCATCCAATCCCTTAAACCTCAAAGTTATTCCAGATGAGTCCACTATACCTTCCTATATGCGTTATCTACCTGTCGTTCCAAGTAAATTTGTATGTGCCAAACTCTACCTTCAAATAATCATCCTGTTTTGTATGCTCGAATAGCTCATGTATCAACTAGGACTGCCTGTATCTTCCATGCTAGGCGGGTTATTCTCAAGAGGAGGGGACTACGCTCCTCACTCACGAGAAAATGGCTGGTCACCCAGTCCCATGCTTTATGCAAACTAAATCAAAAATAATTGCAAAACAAAACTCCCCCTGGGACCTGATGTATGTTGGAGGCACTCGTTGTTTCAAGCAAGCCATGGATTGATGTTTGTTGGTGGAGGGGGAGTATAAAATTTACCATTCTGTTTGGGAACCGCCTATAATGTGTGTAGCATGGAAGATATCACCATCTCTTGGTTGTTATGTTGACAATGAAAGTATACCGCTCAAAATATTAATTATCTCTATTTCAAAATCGAGATCTGGCACCTCTACAATTCCCTGCCTCCCTCTGTGAAGGGCCTATCCATTTACTTTTATGTTGAGTCATCACCCTCTTATTAAAAGCACTAGCTGGAGAGCACCGTTGTCATTTGCATTCATCACTGTTAATTTATGTTGGGTGTGACTATGATTGGATCTCTTTTACCATGAATTACAATGTCTAGTCAGTCCTTGATCTTTAAAGGTGCTCTGCATTTATGTTTTGCGGTCACAGAAAGGGCTAGCGAGATACCATCTTGTTATATCATATTATGATTGTTTTGAGAAAGTGTTGTCATCCGAGATTTATTATTATGGCTTGCTAGTTGATTATGCTATTGATATGGGTAATCATGAGACCTGATAATTATTGCAAATATGGTTAGTTATAATCCTTGCTGAAAACTTGAATGCTAGCTTGACATATTTACAACAACAAGAGCAAACAGAGTTTGTAAAAGTTTTTCTTTATTTCTTTCAGTTTGTCAACTGAATTGCTTGAGGACAAGCAAGGGTTTAAGCTTGGGGGAGTTGATACGTCTCCGTCGTATCTACTTTTCCAAACACTTTTGCCCTTGTTTTGGACTCTAACTTGTACGATTTGATTGGAACTAACCCGGACTGACGTTGTTTTCAGCAGAATTGTCATGATGTTGTTTTATGTGCAGAAAACAAAAGTTCTTGGAATGACCTGAAACTCCACGGAATATCTTACAATAAATAATAAAAAATCCACGCCAAAGATGAAGACCAGGGGGCCCACACCCTTTCCACGAGGGTGGGGGGTGCGCCCCCCTAGGGCGCGCCCCCTAGGGCATGCCCCCCTACCTCGTGGGCCCCCCTGGAGACCTCTCGACTCCAACTCCAACTCTATATATCTGCTTTTGGGGAGAAAAAAATAAGAAAGAAGATTTCATCGCGTTTTACGATACGGAGCCGCCGCCAAGCCCTAAAACCTCTCGGGAGGGCTGATCTGGAGTCCGTTCGGGGCTCCGGAGAGGGGGATTCATTGCCGTGGTCATCATCAACCATCCTCCATCACCAATTTCATGATGCTCACCGCCGTGCGTGAGTAATTCCATCATAGGCTTGCTGGACGGTGATGGATTGGATTAGATTTATCATGTAATCGAGTTAGTTTTGTTAGGGTTTGATCCCTAGTATCCACTATGTTCTGAGATTGATGTTGCTATGACTTTTCTATGCTTAATGTTTGTCACTAGGGCCCGGGTGCCATGATTTCAGATCTAAACCTATTATGTTTTCATCAATATATGAGAGTTCTTGATCCTATCTTGCAAGTCTATAGTCACCTATTATGTGTTATGATCTGTTAACCCCGAAGTGACAATAATCGGGATACTTACCGGTGATGACCGTAGTTTAAGGAGTTCATGTATTCACTATGTGTTAATGCTTTGTTCTGGTTCTCTATTAAAAGGATGCCTTAATATCCCTTAGTTTCCATTAGGACCCCGCTGCCACAGGAGGGTAGGACAAAAGATGTCATGCAAGTTCTTTTCCATAAGCACATATGACTATATTCAGAATACATGCCTACATTACATTGACGAATTGGAGCTAGTTCTGTGTCACCCTATGTTATGACTGTTACATGTTGAACCACATCCGACATAATTATCCATCATTGATCCATTGCTACGAGCTTTCCATATACTGGTTTATGCTTATTTACTTTCTCGTTGCTATTGTTACAATCACTACAAAATACCAAAAACATTACTTTGCTTTCGTTACTCTTTTGTTACCGTTACCATCACTATCATATTACTTTGCTACTAAACACTTTGCTGCAGATACTAAGTTTCCATGTGTGGTTGAATTGACAACTCAGCTGCTAATACTTGAGAATATTCTTTGGCTCCCCTTGTGTCGAATCAATAAATTTGGGTTGAATACTCTACCCTCGAAAGCTGTTGCGATCCCCTATACTTGTGGGTTATCATCCAGCTATGGCGCTTCTTCAGCGGAGCATTTGAAAACTCGGGGAGGCCTATGCAGACGGGGTCGGGTAGAGCGACGTCATCAATGTAGAACCATTCGGAAGGCCACTATTCGGGAGCTTTCTTCAGCGTGCCGGACAGGTATCCGGTCCAGGTGATGCGCCACACTTCGACTCCTCCCACTTCAAAAATTGATCCCCCTTGATTGCGAGGGACGAGGCAGAACATTCTTCTCCATAAATCAAAATGGGCCTCGCAACCCAGGAATAGTTCGCATAGGGCGACATAACCTGCGATGTGGAGGATGGAGCCAGTGGTAAAATTGTGCAGCTGGAGGCCATAGTACTCCAGCAGCCTTCGGAGGAATGGGTGGATTAGAAACCCCACTCCCCTAAGCAGATAGGGGACGAAGCACACCCGTTCTCCCGCAGACGGATTGGGTAAATCCTCTGCCTGGGTTTTCCGTTGAAGGAGGCCAACCCTGCTCGAACAGGGACCAGATTTGCTGGAGGGAGAAATCCCTGTGTTTGCAGCTTCGCCAATCGGCTATGGGACACATAGCACCTCTCCCACTCGCCTCTTTCTAGGTTGGAACGAGAAGAGGAGTTGGGATTGTTGGCCATGTTGGAATGGTCTTTCCTGGCGGTCTCTAAGGATTTTCTCCACTTGGTGCCGAAAGGATCTGAGATCCAATCTCTTTAAATAGATGCTCCTCCTTGCAGGATTGGGGTGTTATTTGCAAAAAATACCCTGACTGTCCGCATTCGCTCGACACGTGTAAAACGAGGATATTAAGCGCACAGAAGTGATAACCCACAAGTATAGGGGATCGCAACAGCTTTCGAGGGTAGAGTATTCAACCCAAATTTAATGATTCGACACAAGGGGAGCCAAAGAATATTCTCAAGTATTAGCAGCTGAGTTGTCAATGCAACCACACCTGGAAACTTAGTATCTGCAGCAAAGTGTTTAGTAGCAAAGTAATATGATAGTGGTGGTAGCGGCAACAAAAGTAAAGACAACAAAAGTAATGTTTTTGGTATTTTGTAGTGATTGTAACAGTAGCAGCGGGAAAGTAAATAAGCGTAAACCGGTATATGGAAAACTCGTAGGCACCAGTTCCGTGATGGATAATTATGCCGGATGCGGTTCATCATGTAACAGTCATAACATAGGGTGACACATAACTAGCTCCAATTCATCAATGTAATGTAGGCATGTATTCCGTATATAGTCATATGTGCTTATGGAAAAGAACTTGCATGACATCTTTTGTCCTACCCTCCCGTGGCAGCGGGGTCCTATTGGAAACTAAGGGATATTAAGGCCTCCTTTTAATAGAGAACCAGAACAAAGCATTAGCACATAGTGAATACATGAACTCCTCAAACTATGGTCATCACCGGGAGTGGTCCCGATTATTGTCAC
Source organism: Triticum dicoccoides (assembly GCF_002162155.2). Taxonomy (NCBI): domain Eukaryota; kingdom Viridiplantae; phylum Streptophyta; class Magnoliopsida; order Poales; family Poaceae; genus Triticum; species Triticum dicoccoides. The sequence goes on from NC_041380.1 coordinate 98,296,278, forward strand.
TTCAGAGTTGCCGGATCATAACACATAGTAGGTGACTATAGACTTGCAAGATAGGATCAAGAACTCACATATATTCATGAAAACATAATAGGTTCAGATCTGAAATCATGGCACTCGGGCCCTAGTGACAAGCATTAAGCATAGCAAAGTTATAGCAACATCAATCTCAGAACATAGTGGATACTAGGGATCAAACCCTAACAAAACTAACTCGATTACATGATAAATCTCATCCAACCCATTGATACGTCTCCAATGTATCTATAATTTTTGATTGCTCCATGCTATATTATCCACTGTTTTGGACTATGTTAGGCTTTATTTTCCACTTTTATATTATTTTTGGGACTAACCTATTAACCGGAGGCCCAGCCCAGAATTGTTGTTTTTTGCCTATTTCAGTGTTTCAAAGAAACGGAATATCAAACGGAGTCCAAACGGAATAAAATCTTCGGGGACGTGATTTTCTCACCGAACGTGATCCAGGAGACTTGAACCCTGCTCCAAGGAACAAAAGAGGCGGTCACGAGGGTGGGGGGCGCGCCCCTCCTAGGGCGCGCCCCCCTGCCTCGCGGGCCCCTCATTGCTCCTCTGGCGTACTTCTTCCTCCTATATATACACACGTACCCCCAAACGATCAGAACAGGAGCCACAACTTTCTGTATCCACGAGATCCCATCTTGGGGCATGTTCCGGAGCTCCGCCAGAAGAGGGCCGTCATCACGGAGGGCTTCTACATCATCCTAGCCTCTTCGATGAAGTGTGAGTAGTTTACTTCAGACCTTTGGGTCCATAGTTAGTAGCTAGATGGCTTCTTCTCTCTCTTTGAATCTCAATACAAAGTTCTCCCCCTCTCTTGTGGAGATCTATTCGATGTAATCTTCTTTTTGCGGTGTGTTTGTTGAGACCGATGAATTGTGGGTTTATGATCAAGTCTATCTATGAATAATATTTGAATCTTCTCTGAATTCTTTTATGTATGATTGTTATCTTTGCAAGTCTCTTCGAATTATCCATTTGGTTTGGCCAACTAGATTGGTAGTTCTTGCCATGGGAGAAGTGCTTAGCTTTGGGTTCGATCTTGCGGTGTCCGTACCCAGTGACAGATGGGGCAGCAAGGCACGTATTGTATCGTTGCCATCGAGGATAACAAGATGGGGTTTATTTCATATTGCATGAATTTATCTCTCTACATCATGGCATCTTGCTTAAGGCGTTACTCTGTTTTTAACTTAATACTCTAGATGCATGCTGGATAGCGGTTGATGAGTAGAGTAATAGTAGTAGATGCAGAATCGTTTCGATCTACTTGTCACGGACGTGATGCCTATATACATGATCATGCCTAGATATTCTCATAACTATGATCAATTCTGTCAATTGCTCAACAATAATTTGTTCACCCACTATAGAATACTTATGCTCTTGAGAGAAGCCACTAGTGAAACCTATGGCCCCAGGGTCTATTATCATCATATCTATCTCCATCACTTTAATCTTTCTTTGCTTTTTTACTTTGCCTTTACTTTTTACTTTGCATCTTTATACCAAAAATATTATATCTATCAGATCTCACTCTCGTAAGTGACCGTGAAGGGCTTGACAACCCCTAATCGCGTTGGTTGCGAGTAGCTATCACTTTGTGCAGGTACGAGGGACTTGAGCGTGGGCTCCTACTGGATTGATACCTTGGTTCTCAAAAACTGAGGGAAATACTTACGCTACTCTACTGCATCATCCCTTCCTCTTCGGGGAAAACCAACGCAAGCTCAAGACGTAGCAAGAAGGATTTCTGGCGCCGTTGCCGGGGAGTCTATGCAAAAAGTCAACATACCAAGTACCCATCACAATCCCTATCTCTCGCATTACATTATTTGCCATTTGCCTCTCGTTTTCCTCTCCCCCCAATTCACCCTTGCCGTTTTATTCGCCCTCTCTCTCTATCCTCCCTCTCTATTTGCCTCCTTTTGCCCGTTTCTTGTTTGCTCGTATGGTTGGAATAGTTGTTTATTTTTTACTAAACAGAGAACCTAAGATCTATGGATCCTCATCCGCTTGCTAATCTTTTTAAGAGATCTAATTATGATGAACCAGTTGCTAGTAAGTTTTGTGCACTAGATTATCTTTATGAGGTTTTGCTGGAAATTCGTGAATCTGAAAAGTGTGATGAATTACTTTATGAAGCGATTCATGATAGATCTTTGAATAAAAAGCATGATTGCAATGATTTTACTATAAACTCTCTTGATGTCAATTGTGCTAATAATATGCAAAACCCCAAGCTTGGGGATGCTAGTTTTGCTATGTCCTCTACTTGTTGCAATGATCATGATTGGGGTGATTCTTCTTATGATATTGAAAATTTATTTAAGCCCCATGATGAATATGAGATTGATAATAGTGTTTGCAATATTACTGAAAGTGGGTTTGGAAGAGTATCAACTTTAGATCCCACAAATTTGGAGAATGATCAATCTTATGAAATTTTTGATAAAACTGGGTCTGGAAAGGTCATGACTTTAGTTAATGTTAATCCCACTATTTTGAAAGAGTGTCAACTTTGCATGCATGTGGATCGTGTTGAAAATATTTTATGTGATAGCTATTTTGTTGAATTTGCTTATGATCCTACATATAATTATTACGAGAGAGGAAAATATGGTGGTAGAAATTTTCATGTTACTAAATTACCTCTCGTTATGTTGAGATTGCTATTATTTCTTTCCGCTTCCTTGCATATGCTAGTTTTTGCTTGCTATGATAATTTGTTTGCCTTTAAGATGCCTATGCATAGGAAGTATGTTAGACTTAGATGTGTTTGTCACATGCCTTATGATGCTCCTTTTGTGCTTCAATTCTTGTCTTTCTTGTGAGCATCATTAAAATTACCAATGCCTAGCTATAAGGATGTAAAGAAAAGTGCTTGTTGGGAGACAACCCAATATTCATCCTTGCTGTTATTTAATAAATAAATTATTTACCTCTGTTTTGGTTGTGTTTTTTGTGTTTAATTAGTGTTTGTGCCAAGTAGAACCGTTGGGAAGACTTGGGGAAAGTCTTGTTGAACTTGTTGTAAAAAACATAAACTTTAGCGCTCACGAGAATTGCTTTTATTTTTATTTGAAGAGTGCTATTTAGTTAATTATTTTTTAAGATGATTAATAGATAAATTCCTCACGTCCAGAAATTTATTTTAGAATTTTTGGGGTTCCAGATCTTGCGCTAGCTACAGATTACTACAGACTGTTCTGTTTTTGACAGATTCTGTTTTTCGTGTGTTGTTTGCTTATTTTGATGAATCTATGGCTAGTAAAATAGTTTATAATCCATAGAGAAGTTGGAATACAGTAGGTTTAACACCAATATAAATAAAGAATGAGTTCATTACAGTACCTTGAAGTGGTCTTTTGTTTTCTTTCACTAACGGAGCTCACGAGTTTTCTATTTTGAGTTTTGTGTTGTGAAGTTTTCAAGTTTTGGGTGAATTCTTTTGATGGATCATGGAACAAGGAGTGGCAAGAGCCTAAGCTTGGGTATGCCCATGGCACCCCCAAGATAATCCAAGGACACCAAAAAGTCAAAGCTTGGGTATGCCCCGGAAGGCATCCCCTCTTTCGTCCACTTCCATCGGTAATTTACTTAGAGCTATATTTTTATTCACCAACATGATATGTGTTTTGCTTGGAGCGTCTTGTATTATTTGTGTCTTTGTGTCTTAGTATGCCACAATCATCCTTGCTGAACACACCTTTTGAGAGAGCCATACATGAATTAAAAATTTGATAGAATACTCTATGTGCTTCACTTATATCTTTTGAGCTAAGTAGTTTTGCTCTATGTGCTTCACTTATATCTTTTGAGCGTAGTAAATTTGCTCTATGTGCTTCACTTATATCTTTTGAGCGTTATAATTTTGCTCTATGTGCTTCACTTAGATCTTTTAGAGCGCGGTGGTGGATTTGTTTTAAAGAAATTATTGATCTCTCATGCTTCACTTAAATTATTTTGAGAGTCTCTTAATAGCATGGTAATTTTCTTAATAATAATATGCTTGGTATTCAAGATTTGTGAAACTTTATTTTGAGTGTGTTGTATACTAAGAAAAGATTGAAGCATGATAATTGTTTTGAGATATGGAGGTGATAATATTAAAGTCATGCTAGTTGAGTAGTTGTGAATTTAAAGAATACCTGTGTTAGAGTTTGTGATTCCCGTAGCATGCACGTGTGGTGAACCGTTATGTAACGAAGTCGGAGCATGAATTGTTTATTGATTGTCTTCCTTATGAGTGGCGGTCGGGGATGAGCGATGGTCTTTTCCTACCAATCTATCCCCCTAGGAGCATGCACATAATACTTTGCTTTGATAACTTCTAGATTTTTGCAATAAGTATATGAGTTCTTTATGACTAATGTTGAGTCCATGGATTATACGCACTCTCACCCTTCCACCTTTGCTAGCCTCTCTAATACCGCGCACCTTTCGCCGGTATCATACACCTACCATATACCTTCCTCAAAACAGCCACCATACCTATCTATTATGGCATTTCCATAGCCATTACGAGATATATTGCCATGCAACTTTCCACCCTTCCGTTCATGACATATTCATCATTGTCATATTGCATATCCCGGTACACCGCCGGATGCATTCACATAGAGTCATATTTTGTTCTAAGTATCGAGTTGTAATTATTGAGTTATAAGAAAAATAAAAGTGTGATGATCATCATTATTAGAGCATTGTCCCAGTGAGGAAAGAATGATGGATACTATGATTCCCCCATAAGTCGGGATGAGACTCCAGACGAAAAAAGAGAGGCCAAAGAAGCCCAAATAAAAAGAGGCCATAAAAAAAGAGAAAAGGCCCAAACAAAAAAATATATATAAATAAAAAAAATGAGAGAAAAAGAGAGAAGGGACAATGTTACTATCCTTTTACCACACTTGTGCTTCAAAGTAGCACCATGATCTTCATAGTAGAGAGTCTCTCATGTTATCACTTTCATATACTAGTGGGAATTTTACATTATAGAAGTTGGCTTGTATATTCCAATGATGGGCTTCCTCAAAAATTGCCCTAGGTCTTCATGAGCAAGCAAGTTGGATGCACGCCCACTTAGTTTCTTTTTGAGCTTTCATATACTTATAGCTCTAGTGCATCCGTTGCATGGCAATCCCTACTCACTCACATTGATATCTATTGATGGGCATCTCCATAGCCCGTTGATACGCCTAGTTGATGTGAGACCATCTTCTCCTTTTTGTCTTCTCCACAACCACCATTCTATTCCACCTATAGTGCTATATCCATGGCTCACGCTCATGTATTGCGTGAAGATTGAAAAAGTTTTGAAAAAGTTAGAGTATGAAACAATTGCTTGGCTTGTCATCGGGGTTGTGCATGATTTAAATACTTTGTGTGGTGAAGATCGAGCATAGCCAGACTATATGATTTTGTAGGGATAACTTTCTTTGGCCATGTTATTTTGAGAAGACATAATTGCTTTGTTAGTATGCTTGAAGTATTATTATTTTTATGTCAATATAAACTTTTGTCTTGAATCTTTCTAATCTGAATATTCATACCACAATTAAGAAGATTTGCATTGAAATTATGCCAAGTAGCACTCCGCATCAAAAATTCTCTTTTTATCATTTACCTACTCGAGGACGAGCGGGAATTAAGCTTGGGGATGCCTGATACGTCTCCAACGTATCTATAATTTTTGATTGCTCCATGCTATATTATCTACTGTTTTGGACTATATTGGGCTTTATTTTCCACTTTTATATTATTTTTGGGACTAACCTATTAACCGGAGGCCCAGCCCAGAATTGTTGTTTTTTTGCCTATTTCAGTGTTTCAAAGAAACGGAATATCAAACGGAGTCCAAATGGAATAAAATCTTCGGGAACGTGATTTTCTCACCGAACGTGATCCAGGAGACTTGGACCCTGCTCCAAGGAACAAAAGAGGCAGTCACGAGGGTGGGGGGTGCCCCCCTAGGGTGCGCCCCCTGCCTCGTGGGCCCCTCGTTGCTCCTCTGGCGTACTTCTTCCTCCTATATATACACACGTACCCCCAAACGATCAGAACATGAGCCAAAAACCTAATTCCACCGCCGCAACTTTCTGTATCCACGCGATCCCATCTTGGGGCCTGGTCCGGAGCTCCGCCGGAAGAGGAACGTCATCACGGAGGGCTTCTACATCATCCCAGCCTCTCCGATGAAGTATGAGTAGTTTACATCAGACCTTTGGGTCCATAGTTAGTAGCTAGATGGCTTCTTCTCTCTCTTTGAATCTCAATACAAAGTTCTCCCCCTCTCTTGTGGAGACCTATTCGATGTAATCTTCTTTTTGCGGTGTGTTTGTTGAGACCGATGAATTGTGGGTTTATGATCAAGTCTATCTATGAATAATATTTGAATCTTCTCTGAATTCTTTTATGTATGATTGGTTATCTTTGTAAGTCTCTTCGAATTATCCGTTTGGTTTGGCCAACTAGATTGGTAGTTCTTGCCATGGGAGAAGTGCTTAGCTTTGGGTTCGATCTTGCGGTGTCCGTACCCAGTGACAGAAGGGGCAGCAAGGCACATATTGTATCGTTGCCATCGACGATAACAAGATGGGGTTTATTTCATATTGCATGAATTTATCTCTCTACATCATGTCATCTTGCTTAAGGCGTTACTCTGTTTTTAACTTAATACTCTAGATGCATGCTGGATAGCGGTCGATGAGTGGAGTAATAGTAGTAGATGCAGAATCGTTTCGATCTACTTGTCACGGACGTGATGCCTATATACATGATCATGCCTAGATATTCTCATAACTATGATCAATTCTGTCAATTGCTCAACAATAATTTGTTCACCCACCGTAGAATACTTATGCTCTTGAGAGAAGCCACTAGTGAAACCTATGGCCCCCGGGTCTATTCTCATCATATCTATCTCCATCACTTTAATCTTTCTTTGCTTTTTTACTTTGCCTTTACTTTTTACTTTGCATCTTTATACCAAAAATATTATATCTATCAGATCTCACTCTCGTAAGTGACCGTGAAGGGCTTGACAACCCCTAATCGCGTTGGTTGCGAGTAGCTATCGCTTTGTGCAGGTACGAGGGACTTGAGCGTGGGCTCCTACTGGATTGATACCTTGGTTCTCAAAAACCGAGGGAAATACTTACGCTACTCTGCTGCATCATCCCTTCCTTTTCGGGGAAAACCAACGCAAGCTCAAGATGTAGCACCCATCACCGTCCAGCAAGCCTACGATGGAATTACTCACGCACGGCGGTGAGCATCATGAAATTGGTGATGGAGGATGGTTGATGATGACGACGGCGACGAATCCCCCTCTCCGGAGCCCCGAACGGACTCCAGATCAGCCCTCCCGAGAGGTTTTAGGGCTTGGCGGCGGCTCCTTATCGTAAAACGCGATGATTTCTTCTCTCTTATTTTTTTCTCTCCGAAAGCAAATATATAGAGTTGGAGTTGGCGTCGGAGGGCATCTATGGGGCCCACGAGGTAGGGGGCGCGCCCTAGGGGGGGGGCACCCCCACCCTCGTGGACAGGGTGTGGGCCCCCTGGTCTTCATCTTTGGCGAGGATTTTTTTTATTTTTTCTAAGATGTTCCGTGGAGTTTCAGGTCATTCCGAGAATATTTGTTTTCTGCACATAAAACAACACCTTGGCAATTCTGCTGAAAACAGCATCAGTCCGGGTTAGTTTCATTCAAATCATACAAGTTAGAGTCCAAAACAAGGGCAAAAGTGTTTGTAAAAGTAGATACGACAGAGACGTATCAACTCCCCCAAGCTTAATCCCTTGCTTGTCCTCAAGCAATTCAATTGACAAACTGAAAGAAAGAAAGAGAAACTTTTACAAACTTTGTTTGCTCTTGTTGTTTTAACTATGTCAAGCCAGCATTCAAGTTTTCAGTATAGATCATAACTAACCACACTTGCAATAATTCTCAGGTCTCATAATTACTCATATCAATAGCATAATCAACTAGCAAGTCATAATAATAAATCTCGGATGACAACACTTTCTCAAAACAATCATAATATGATATAACAAGATGGTATCTCGCTAGCCCTTTCTGAGACCGCAAAGCATAAATGCAGAGCACCTTTAAAGATCAATGACTGACTAGACATTGTAATTCATGGTAAAATAGATCCAGTCATAGTCACACCCAATATAAATTAACAGTGATGAATGCAAATGACAGCTGTGCTCTCCAGCTAGTGCTTTTTAATAAGAGGGTGATGACTCAACATAAAAGTAAATGGATAGGCCCTTCGCAGAGGGAAGCAGGGATTTGTAGAGGTTCTAGAGCTCGGTTTTGAAATAGAGATAAATTGTATTTTGAGCGATATACTTTCATTGTCAATGTAACAACTAAGAGATGGCGATATCTTCCATGCTAAACACATTATAGGCGGTTCCCAAATAGAATGGTAAAGTTTATACTCCCCCTCCACCAACAAGCATCAATCCATGGCTTGCTCAAAACACCGAGTGCCTCCAACATACATCAGGTCCCAGGGGGAGTTTTGTTTGCAATTAATTTTGATTTAGTTTGCATAAAGCATGGGACTGGGCATCCCGGTGACCAGCCATATTCTCGTGAGTGAGGAGCGCAGTCCACTCCTCTTGAGAATAACCCGCCTAACACGGAAGATAAGGACAACCTTGGTTGATACATGAGCTATTCGAGCATACAAAACAGAATGTTTATTTGAAGGTTTAGAGTTTGCCACATACAAATTTACTTGGAACGGCAGGTAGATACTGCATATAGGAAGGTATAGTGGACTCATCTGGAATAACTTTGGGGTTTAAGGGATTGGATGCACAAGCAATATTCCCGCTTAGTACATGTGAAGGCTAGCAAAAGACTGGGAAGCGACCAAGTAGAGAGCGACAACAGCCATGTACATGCATTAAAATTAATAAACATTGGATGCAAGCATGAGTAGGATATAATCCACCATGAACATAAATATCGTGAAGGCTATGTTGATTTGTTTCAACTACATGCGTGAACATGTGCCAAGTCAAGGCACTTAAATCATTCAAAGGAGGATACCACCCCATCATACCACATTGTAACCATCTCAATAGCATGTTGGCACACAAGGTAAATCATTATAACTCATAGCTAATCAAGCATGGCACAAGCAACTATGATCTCTAGTTGTCATTGCAAACATGTTTATTCACAATAAGCTGAATCAAGAACGAGGGACTCGTCATATTTACAAAAACAAAAGAGGTCGAGTTCATACCAGCTTTTCTCATCTTAGTCAGCCCATCATATATCATCATAATTGCCTTTCACTTGCACGACCGAACAGTGTGAATAGTAATAAGGGTGCACATTCATTGGACTAAGCTGGAATCTACGAGCATTCAATAAATAGGAGAAGACAAGGCAATATGGGCTCTTGGTTAAATCAATAGTAATGCATATAAGAGACACTTCAACAATTTAATTATGGTCTTCTCCTACTGACGCCCAAAGAAAAGAAATGAAATAAAACTATTTACACGGGAAAGCTCCCAACAAGCAAAAGAAGAACAGGAAATATTTTTGGGTTTTCTTTTTAATTATTACTACTACAGCAAAAAAATAAACTACTACTAATTTTTTGGTTTTTCTTAAGGTTTAACAAACACACAAGAAGAAAGCAGGAAAAAGAAACTAAACTAGCATGGATATTAAAGAGAAAAAGTATGAGCACCGACATCTAGCAACGAGTGTGTGTGAACATAAATGTAATGTCAGTGAGAAATACGTACTCCTCCAAGCTTAGGCTTTTGGCCTAAGTTGGTATATGGCCATGGCTGGCCTGGCTGATATCCATAGGTGTAGCTGGGGTCGTACTGCGATGAAGAATAGTTGGGATCATACTGATGTGCATCAGTTATCGCCTGCTGAGCTGCAGCGTGGAGTCGAGTTTCCTCCGCTCTCCTCTCGTACTCTTCTGCCTCCTCTCTGGAAATAACATATCTTCTTTTTGTTTGTGAATCAAAGAAGGCAGGAGCAGGAAGAGTAATACGGAAAACACGTTGTTTATCAAAAATTAAACAATATAAGAGAGGTGATTCAGGCCTCTCGACAAACTGGTGCGAAGCCATAGAGTCATAATCTAAATGTGCAGGAGGCAACTCCGTATCACCCTCACAAATGTCTATCTCAAGAAAATGAGCTAAGCGGGTTGCATAAATTCCTCCAAATAAATCTCCATTATGTCTATTATGATGCAACCTACGAGCTACAATGGCTCCCATATGATAAGATTGGTCTCCTAACACAACACTCCTAAGAATGCTAAGATCAGGGACACACATGTGACATGATTCATCCTTAGCATTTATGCATCTACCGATGAAAAGAGCAAAATAATGTATAGCAGGAAAGTGAATGCTCCCTATGGTAGCCTGCGTTATATCTCTAGATTCCCCCACAGTTATACTAGCAAGAAAGTTTCTAAATTCAGATTTAGGGGGATCCCTAACACTACCCCATGATGGAAGTTTGCAAGCAGAAGTGAAATCCTCTAAGTCCATGGTATAAGATTTGTCATAGAGATCAAACATGACTAAAGGAGAATTACGCGAAGATGAATACTCAAACCTCCTCACAAATGAACTTGTGAGATCATGATACTGGGGGCATTTGTTAGCCTCAAAATCCTCCAGACGGCATTGCGCAAATATGCTTTGAATTCTTCTTTAATTCCCGCACGGTCCATAAAATTTTCTGACGGCCATTCGCAAGGCCGTACTGGAGCGTCTCTTGGTGGATCCTCGTCAGCATCGCGCATAGCAATCCTGTGTCCTTGCTTCTTAGAAGAACCACCTTGGAACATCTTCCTAAGCATATTGTTTTTCTCTGAAAAATTCTGAAATTTTTAGTAACTTCAAACAAAAGTGAACCAACTTCAATAAAACTGATAGCAACTACTCCTACAAGTGCCTAGAGCCTATATCAAGCATTAGAACTACTTGGAACCATATAAATTTGACATGCAAGCTCAATAACATGGTTACCTATGCAGCACAAATTTGCAAAGAATAAAGCACTAGAACAAAAACTAATTGGACCAATGGAGGAGTCACATACCAAGGAACAATCTCCCCAAGCAGTTTTGCGAGAGGTGCTTTGAGCAAGGAGATCGAAATCATAGCAAAAGTGGATGGAACTCGTGCTTGAGTTGGTTTTTCGGGTTTGTGTGAGACAAAGGAAGAAGATGGGTGCTGGGATAAGTGGAGGAGGGCCACCGTGGGCCCACGAGGCAGGGGGCGCACCCTGGGGGGGGGCGCCCACCACCCTCGTGGCCAGGTGGCAGCTCCTCCTGCGGTAATTTTCGCACAGTAAATCCTCAAATATTCCCGAAAAAATCATATTTAATTGGTATGGCATTCTGAGGACTTTTATTTTTGGGGTATTTTTATATTGCACGGATAAGTCAGGAAACAGACAGAAAAATACTATTTTTACTTTATTTCTACTAATTAACAGAAAGTATAGAGAGGGTACAAAAGTTTGTGCTTCTAGTTTCATCCATCTCATGCTCATCAAAAAGAATCCACTAACAAGGTTGATCAAGTCTTGTTAACAAACTCATTCCGATAATCATGAAACCGGAGAAATTTTGAATAACACTAATTTACCTCAACGGGGATATGCACATCCCCTATAATAAGTATATCATATTTCTTTTTGACAGTAGGAAGAGGAAATTCAAAACCTCCAATTATAATCGATGGAATTTTTCCAATGGAGTTGATACTGTGAACTTGAGGTTGTTTCCTCGGAAAGTGTACCGTATGCTCATTACCATTAACATGAAAAGTGACATTGCCTTTGTTGCAATCAATAACAGCCCCTGCAGTATTAAGAAAAGGTCTTCCAAGAATAATAGACATACTATCATCCTCGGGAATATCAAGAATAACAAAGTCCGTTAAAATAGTAACGTTTGCAACCACAACAGGCACATCCTCACAAATACCGACAGGTATAGCAGTTGATTTATCAGCCATTTGCAAAGATATTTCGGTAGGTGTCAGCTTATTCAAGTCAAGTCTATGATATAAAGAGATAGGCATAACACTAACACCGGCTCCAAGATCACATAAAGCAGTTTTAATATAATTTCTTTTAATGGAGCAAGGTATAGTAGGTACTCCGGGATCTCCAAGTTTCTTTGGTATTCCACCCTTAAAAGTATAATTAGCAAGCATGGTGGAAATTTCAGCTTCCGGTATCTTTCTTTTATTAGTAATGATATCCTTCATATATTTAGCATAAGGATTTGTTTTAAGCACATCAGTTAATCTCATACGCAAAAAGATAGGCCTAATCATTTCAGCAAAGCGCTCAAAATCCTCATCATTCTTTTTCTTGGATGGTTTTGGAGGAAAAGGCATGGGTTTCTGAACCCAAGGTTCCCTTTCTTTACCATGTTTCCTAGCAACAAAGTCTCTTTTATCATAACGTTGATTCTTTGATTGTGGGTTATCAAGATCAACAACAGGTTCAATTTCTACATCATTATCATTACTAGGTTGAGCATCATCATGAACATCATCATTAATATTTTCATTAGGTTCATGTTCATTACCAGATTGTGTTTCAGCATCAGAAATAGAGATATGATTTGGATTATCAGGTGGTTCAGCAATAGGTTCACTAGAAGTTTGCACAGTTCTATCGTTTTTCTTTTTCTTCTTTTTACAAGAACTAGGAACATCAATATTATTTCTTTGAGAATCTTGCTCGATTCTCTTAGGGTGGCCTTCAGGATACAAAGGTTCCTGAGTCATTCTACCAGTTCTAGTAGCCACTCTAAGAGCATAATCATTTTTCTTACTATTCATTTCATCAAGCACTTCTTTTTGAGCCTTAAGTACTTGTTCTACTTGAGTGGTAACCATAGAAGCATGTTTGCTAACAAGTTTAAGTTCACCTTTAATATTAGCCATATAATCACCCAAACGTCTAATCATATAAGCATTTTCTTTTAATTGTCTACCAAAATAAGCATTGAAGTCGTCTTTCTTAAACATAAAGTTATCAAACTCATCCAAGCACTGACTAGCAATTTTAGTAGGAGGAACTTCAGCTTTATCATATCTATAGGGAGAATTTACCTTTACTACATGTGTCGGGATATCGGGATCAGGAGGTTCGTCAGTAAATAAAGAATTGAGATCATATGTTTCTTCAACAGGTGGTATATTAAGACCATGTATTTCTTCGATAGGAGGTAAATTCTTAACATCTTAAGCTTTAATACCTTTTTCTTTCATAGATTTCTTTGCCTCTTGCATATCTTCGGGACTGAGGAATAGAACACCTCTCTTCTTCGGAGTTGGTTTAAGAATAGGCTCAGTAATTGGAGCAGGAGCTGGCTCAGGAGGTGCCCAATTATTTTCATTTGTCAACATATTATTCAATAGAATTTCAGCTTCATCCAGTGTTCTTTCCCTGAAAAGAGAACCATCACAACTATCTAGGTAATCTCTGGAAGCATCGGTTAGTCCATTATAAAAGATATCAAGTATTTCGGGTTTCTTAAGAGGATGATCAGGCAAAGCATTAAGTAACTTGAGAAGCCTCCCCCAAGCTTGTGGGAGACTCTCTTCTTTAATTTGCACGAAGTTGTATATTTCCCTCAAAGCAGCTTGTTTCTTATGAGCAGGGAAATATTTAGCAGAGAAGTAATAAATCATATCCTGGGGACTACGCACACAACCAGGATCAAGAGAATTAAACCATATCTTAGCATCACCCTTTAATGAGAACAGAAATATTTTGAGTATATAGAAGTAACATGATCTATCATCATTAGTGAACAGGGCAGCTATATCATTTAACTTAGTAAGATGTGCCACAACAGTTTCAGATTCATAGCCATAAAATGGATCAGATTCCACCAATGTAATCATATCAGGATCAACAGAGAATTCATAATCCTTATCAGGAACACAAATAGGTGAAGTAGCAAAAGCAGGGTCGGGTTTCATTTTATCTCTAAGTGATTCTTTGTTCCATTTAACTAATAACCTCTTAAGCTCATATCTATCTTTGCAAGCTAAAATAGCAGCAGAAGATTCCATATCAAAAAGATAGCCCTCAGGGATAACAGGCATATTTTCATCATCACTACCATGATCGTATTCAGATTCAATAATTTCTTTTTCTCTAGCCCTAGCAATTTGTTCATCAAGAAATTCACCAAGGGGTACAGTAGTATCAGGCATAAAAGCAGTTTCATCATAAGTATCATGCATAGCACAAGTGGCATCATCAATAACATGCGACATATCAGAACAAATAGCAGAAGCAGGTGTAGGTGTCGCAAACTTACTCATAACAGAAGGTGAATCAAGTGCAGAGCTAGATGGTAGTTCCTTACCTCCCCTCGTAGTTGAGGGATAGATCTTGGTTTTTGCATCTCTCAAGTTCTTCATAGTGTCCAGCAGATATAAATCCCAAGTGACTCAAAGAACAGAGCTATGCTCCCCGGCAATGGCGCAATAAATTGGTCTTGATAACCCACAAGTATAGGGGATCGCAACAGCTTTCGAGGGTAGAGTATTCAACCCAAATTTATTGATTCGACACAAGGGGAGCCAAAGAATATTCTCAAGTATTAGCAGCTGAGTTGTTAATTCAACCACACCTGGAAACTTAGTATCTGCAGCAAAGTGTTTAGTAGCAAAGTAATATGATAGTGGTGGTAGCGGCAACAAAAGTAAAGACAGCAAAAATAATGTTTTTGGTATTTTGTAGTGATTGTAACAGTAGCAGCGGGAAAGTAAATAAGCGTAAACCGGTATATGGAAAACTCGTAGGCACCGGATCAGTGATGGATAATTATGCCGGATGCGGTTCATCATGTAACCGTCATAACATAGGGTGACACAGAACTAGCTCCAATTCATCAATGTAATGTAGGCATGTATTCTGTATATAGTCATACATGCTTATGGAAAAGAACTTGCATGACATCTTTTGTCCTACCCTCCCGTGGCAGCGGGGTCCTATTGGAAACTAAGGGATATTAAGGCCTCCTTTTAATAGAGGACCGGAACAAATCATTAGCACATAGTGAATACATGAACTACTCAAACTATGGTCATCACCGGGAGTGGTCCCGATTATTGTCACTTCGGGGTTGCCGGATCATAACACATAGTAGGTGACTATAGACTTGCAAGATAGGATCAAGAACTCACATATATTCATGAAAACATAATAGGTTCAGATCTGAAATCATGGCACTCGGGCCCTAGTGACAAGCATTAAGCATAGCAAAGTCATAGCAACATCAATCTCAGAACATAGTGGATACTAGGGATCAAACCCTAACAAAACTAACTCGATTACATGATAAATCTCATCCAACCCATCACCGTCCAGCAAGCCTACGATGGAATTACTCACGCACGGTGGTGAGCATCATGAAATTGGTGATGGAGGATGGTTGATGATGACGACGACGACGAATCCCCCTCTTCGGAGCCTCGAACGGACTCCAGACCAGCCCTCCCGAGAGGTTTTAGGGCTTGGTGGCGGCTCCGTATCGTAAAACGCGATGATTTCTTCTCTCTTATTTTTTTCTCTTCGAAAGAAAATATATAGAGTTGGAGTTGGCGTCGGAGGGCATCCAGGGGGCCCACGAGGTAGGGGGCGCGCCCTAGGGGGGGGGGCGCCCCCCACTCTCGTGGACAGGGTGTGGGCCCCCTGGTCTTCATCTTTGGCGAGGATTTTTTATTATTTTTTCTAAGATGTTCCGTGGAGTTTCAGGTCATTCCGAGAATATTTGTTTCCTATACATAAAACAACACCATGGCAATTCTGCTGAAAACAGCGTCAGTCCGGGTTAGTTCCATTCAAATCATACAAGTTAGAGTCCAAAACAAGGGCAAACATGTTTGGAAAAGTAGATACGACGGAGACGTATCAAGAAGCCGAGGGGAGACATCAAATCTATGGCCGAATACACTACTCGGAAATTATTAAGGGAGGAACCCGCCTTGTAATACCGAAGACAATCTATGTGCCGAACACCTTGCTATTGAAGACTGGTTCGGGGGCTACTGAGGGAGTCCTGGACTAAGGGGTCCTCGGGCGTCCGGCCTGTTATCTATGGGCCGGACTGATGGGCTGTGAAGATACGAAGAGCGAAGACTACACCCGTGTCCGGATGGGACTCTCTTTGGCGTGGAAGGCAAGCTTGGCGACGGAATATGTAAATTCCCTTCTTTGTAACCAACCATGTGTAACCCTAGATCCTCCCGGTGTCTATATAAACCAGAGGACTTAGTCCGGATAGGATATACTCAATACCTTAGTCATACAGGCTAGAATCCTAGGGTTTTAGCCATTACGATCTCGTGGCAGATCAACTCTTGTAACACTCATATTCATCAATAGCAATCAAGCAGGACGTAGGGTATTACCTCCATCAAGAGGGCCCGAACCTGGGTAAAACATCATGTCCCCTATCTCCTGTTACCATCAACCTTAGACGCACAGTTCGGGACCCCCTACCCGAGATCCGCCGGTTTTGACACCGACAATCATCTTATAATGGTAGTGTCGTACTAAGCAAAATAAGACGCATAAAAGATAAACATCACATGCAATCAAAATATGTGACATGATATGGCTGTCATCATCTTGTGCCTTTGATCTCCATCTCCAAAGCACCGTCATGATCTCCATCGTCACTGGCTTGACACCTTGATCTCCATCCTAGCATCGTTGTCGTCTAGCCAACTTTTGCTTCTACGACTATCGCTACTGCTTAGTGATAAAGTAAAGCAATTACATGGCTATTGCATTTCATACAATAAAGCGACAAACATAAGGCTCCTGCTAGTTGCCGATAACTTCTACAAAACATGATCATCTCATACAACAATTTATATTTCATCACGTCTTGACCATATCACATCACAACATGCCCTGCAAAAACAAGTTAGACATCCTCTACTTTGTTGTTGCAAGTTTTACGTGGCTACTACGGGCTTCCAGCAAGAGTCGTTCTTACCTACGCATCAAAACCACAACGATTTTTCGTCAAGTGTCTATTTTAACCTTCAACAAGGACCGGCCGTAGTCAAATTAGGTTCAACTAAAGTTGGAGAAACAGATACCCACCAACCACCTGTGTGCGAAAGCACGTCGGTAGAACCGGTCTCATGAACGTGGTCATGTAATGTTGGTCCGGACCGCTTCATCCAACGATACCGCCGAATCAAAATAAGACGTTGGTGGTAAGCAGTATGACTATTATCGCCCACAACTCTTTGTGTTCTACTCGTGCATATCATCTATGCATAGACCTGGCTCGGATACTGAGGGAGCCCTGGATTAGGGGGTATCCGGACAGTCGGACTATATCCTTTGGCCGGACTGTTGGACTATGAAGATACAAGATTGAAGACCTCGTCCTGTGTCCGGATGGGACTCTCCTTGGCGTGGAAGGCAAGCTTGGCAATACAGATATGTAGATCTCCTCCCTTGTAACCGACTTTGTGTAACCCTAGCCCCCTCCGGTGTCTATATAAACCGGAGGGTTTAGTCCGTAGGATAACAACAATCATACCATAGGCTAGCTTCTAGGGTTTAGCCTCTATGATCTCGTGGTAGATCAACTCTTGTAATACTCATATCATCAAGATCAATCAAGCAGGACGTAGGGTATTACCTCCATCAAGAGGGCCCAAACTTGGGTAAACATCATGTCCCCTGCCTCCTGTTACGATCCGCCTTAGACGCATAGTTCGGGACCCCCTACCCGAGATCCGCCGGTTTTGACACCGACATTGGTGCTTTCATTGAGAGTTCCACTGTGTCGTCATCATAAGGAGGGATGGCTCGTCTCTTTGTGAAGAACAACATCACCTCTGGGGGAGCCCTGGCTGTAGGCCAAACTCTCTGACTAGGCGGCTTCGTCATGACCGCCCGCTCGGCTGCTGCGCCAACAATGACTTCTTGGGTCATCGAAAATAGCCTCCACGTCGGCTCGAAGTTCGCCGAGCAGATGGATCCAATGGAGCTCTCCTCTTTGAACGAGCTCTTGGATCGCATCGCCGCTCTGGGAGTCGCTACAGACTATGATTGGATTGGGCTTAGACCCGACCAAAGGGAGATTAACTCTCCGCCGGTCACCCATCAGATAGCGGTGGTGGAGGAACAATGCGGCGAACCTTCCTCTATCCTAAGGACGAACTATGTTCGGATTCCCGAGCTCTCTGAGCCGGATACTCGTCCACGGGAGGAAATTGCCCTAAACCTGAACCTAGAATCAGGCTGCATGCCAAACCTGCGGGGCAACATCCCGGAGCCCGAAGTTCCAAGATTGGAAACTCCTCCGCCCCTGGGTCTCAGATTGGGTCAAGGTTTAGACTTAAATCCACCCACCCACCCAGATATAAACGATCTTTCCCACATTAGGCAAGAGCCCCAAGAGACAGTACATCACTATTGGGCCAGATTCCTCCTTGTAATGAACAAGGTCAAGGACTGTCGTGAGGAAGACGCAATTTCGTTCTTCTGCAACAATTGCACGGACAAGGGAATCCTCAACGCCATAAGTCGCCGTGACATTGCACTCTTCGCTGACTTGGCGGCCATAGTACGGAAGTACTGTGCGATGGAAAGCGCCTGGAAAACCCAAATAAAATTTTGGGATAATCCGGCTCTGACAAAACCCCCAGTCCGAACTAAAAGGGCGCACTCTCATAAGTCGCCCGACTCAATTACAAAGAAGCAAAATCCCACTACAGGGCATGGAACCGTATTGGAGGGATGGCTTAATGGGCCCTGCAAAATTCATAGTACATCGGATACCATACCAACACACAGCCTTAGAGCATGTTGGGTACTCCGGCAGGTGGCCAAGAGCGGTGAGGATCTCCTCATCCAAAACACCTCAGAGTGCCATCCCGTAGATAACAATACAGTATTGACAGTCTTCGAGACCTTCGCCTCAAATAATAGGCGTAAGCGAGCACTCTGCAGCCTTGCCGAAGTCTGCGATGAGGAAGCAATAAATCCATGGAGCGACATGGCTATCACCTTCAATGCCAGTGACGAACCTAAATTCCAAACTGCCCCAGCACCAGCCGCCTTGGTCGTTAGTCCAATTGTGGACGGCTTTCGGCTCACTAAAGTGCTCATGGACAACGGCAGCGGATTAAACCTCATTTATGAGAAGACTCTTCAAAAAATGGAAATAGACAAAAACTGTATTGAGCAAAGCAGCACGACCTTCCGAGGAATCATCCCTAGTCGGGAGGCACGTTGCACTGGGAAAATCACAATAGATCTGGTATTCGGCACTCCGGAGAATTACAGGCCCGAAGAAATTACATTCCAAGTGGCCCCGTTCAGTAGCGGATACCATGCCCTTCTAGGGCGCGAGGCATTCATGATCTTCCAAGCCATACCCCATTACGGGTACATGAAGCTCAAAATGCCCGGGCCCAATGGAATCATCACTCTAGCTAGTGATCCGGACATAGCACTCCGTGCCGAGAACAAAACAGCCGCACTGGCCCTCAAGGCATTATCCGAAGCCCTTGTGGCGGAGGAATTAACCACGCTGCGCTCCACAGTGGACAGGGACGACGTGATACTAGACAAAAGATCCAAGTCCACCTCTTTTAAACTAGCAGATGAAATAGTCAAATTCCAAGTCCATCCAACGGACCCCACAAAAACAGCATCCATCGGGGTACAGTTAAACCCCGCTGTAGACGCCGCACTACGGGAGTTCCTGTGCAAGAATTTGGACATATTTGCCTGGCATCCTTGAGACATGCCAGGAATCCCACGCAGGCTGGCCGAGCATAGCCTTAACATTCTAAAGGGATTCAAGCCGGTCAAACAAACTCTTCGGCGTTTCTCCGAACCTAAGCGACAAGCCATGGGAGAGGAGCTAGCCAAGTTAGTGGAGGCCGGATTCATTAGAGAAATAAAACATCTGGACTGGCTAGCATACCTGGTGATGGTACCAAAGAAGGACAAATCCTGGCGCCTATGCGTCGACTTCAAGGACCTTAATAAGGCTTGCCCAAAGGATCCCTTCCCCCTCCCTCGCATCGATCAAATTATCGACGCTACCGCAGGACACGACTCATTGTGCTTCCTCGACGCATACTCCGGTTATCACCAAATTAAGATGGCGGAGTCCGATCAAGCCGCAACGGCATTTATCACTCCATACGACCCCTTCTGTTTTAACACAATGCCCTTCGGGCTCAAAAATGCCGGCGCAACGTATCAGCGCATGATTCAGACATGTCTAGAAAAGCAGATCGGCAAAATAGTGGAGGCATACATCGACGATGTGGTCGTTAAAACCAGACACGTCGACTCCTTAATAGATGACTTGAGGCTCATGTTCGACAATCTCCGAACATAAGACATTAAGCTCAATCAGGAAAAATGCGTTTTCGGCGTACCCGCCGGAAAGCTCCTGGGCTTTATCGTCTCCAGTAGAGGAATTGAAGCAAATCCGGCTAAGATCCAGGATCTGTCGCAGTTGGCTATCCCAACTGACCTCAAGCAAATCCAGAAGTTAACTAGATGTGTGGCGGCTTTAAGCCGCTTTATCTCCCGATTAGGAGAAAAGGCACTCCCCCTCTATCGCCTTCTTCGGCGCACCGAACACTTCGAGTGGATGGATGCAGCCACGACCGGATTGGAAGAAATAAAAGCCATCTTGGCCACCAACCCAATCTTGGACGCGCCAAATATCGGCGAACCAATGCTGTTATATATAGCGGCAACTCACCAAGTTGTAAGCGCAGTGCTCGTCGTCGAATGAGATACGGACAGACATAAATTCCCACTTCAAAAGCTGGTATACTATGTATCCACTGTCCTCACTCCATGCAAATCACTGTACCCACATTATCAAAAGATAGCATACGCGGTATTCATGGCATCCCGGAAATTACGACACTACTTTCAAGAGTGTTCAATTATGGTGGCCTCAGAAGTACCACTCAATGACCTAATAAACAACCGCGATGCCACATGCCAGATTTCCAAATGGGCTATCGAGCTCCTCCCGTTCGACATAACATATAGACCATGGCGAGCCATTAAGTCGCAAGTACTGGCCGATTTCATCGCCAAGTGGACAGAGGCCGAACTCCCTAAAGAGTACGGCGCATACTCCAATTGGATCATGCACTTTGATGGCTCCAAAATGCTGGCTGGTCTGGGGGCTGGCGTCGTCCTGACATCCCCCACCGGAGATACAGTGCAATACGTACTCCAAATACTATACACAGACTCCAATAACGCAGCCAAATACGAGGCCCTATTACACGGTCTCTGGATGGCAGTTTCCATGGGCATACAACACCTGGAGGTGCGTGGGGACTCGAACCTCGAAATATCTCAAATAAATGGAGACTTTGATGCCAAGGATCCAAAAATGGCGGCATATCACAACACCATCCTCAAAATGTCATCTCGGTTTGAGGGGCTTGAATTCCACCATGTGGCTCAGGAAAACAATCAGGCAGCGGATATCCTCACCCCTATCGGTGCTAAGCATGACCCTGCCCCACCCAACATCTTCCAGGAAAAACTGTTTAAGCCATCTGTGGTATGGGAGGGGGACACCGGTAACAATAGTCCGGACCCGGCCACAACATCAGATACCGAACACTCCACACAATCGGAGGCTCTGCCATCAAAATAACACCTTCAGCCCACGCGATAATGGCCGTCATCCCCCCGTGGACAGAACCATTCCTGGCCTACCTAACTAGGCAGGAACTACCCAAGGACCAAAATGTGGCATGCTGCATAGTGCGGCGATCTAAAGCCTACAAGGTCCACGAGGGAGAGCCTTATAAGAAAAGCACTACCGGAGTCCTTCAAAGGTGCATCTCCAAAGAGGAAGGGTGGAAGCTTTTGGCAGAAATCCATGCTGGACTCGGCGGACATCACGCCGCAGCCCGGGCCCTTGTAAGCAAGGCCGGCCCGAGCAGATGCACAACATATGGTCCAACATTGCGTCGGTTGCCAGCTTTTTGCAAACCAAAGCCATATGCCGCCTCCCTCTCTCCAAACAATGCCCATTACTTGGCCCTTCATGGTCTGGGGGCTTGATATGGTCGGACCCCTTAAAGAGGGAACCCATAAGAAAAAATACTTACTAGTCATGGTGGATAAATTCACCAAATGGATAGAAGCTAAACCTGTCAAAACGACTGAATCCGGACCGGTGATAGACTTCATATCTGGGGTTATACACCGTTATGGCATCCCCCATAGCATCATCACTAACAACGGCACGAACTTTACAGCCGATGAGGTAAAACTTCGGTGCAACAACATGGGTATCAAGCTCGATTATGCTTCTGTCCATCACCCACAAACTAGCGGTCAAGTCGAGCGAGTAAATGGTCTTATCATGAGCGGCATCAAACCCAGATTAGTGCAGTCCTTAAAGGAATCAAACATGCACCGGGTAGAGGAGCTCGACTCCGTACTATGGGGGCTGCGGACCACGCCGAATCGCACTACCGGATACACATCGTTTTTATGGTGTACGGCGCAGAGGCGGTTCTGCCTTGCGACATAATTCATGACTCACCTTGGTGCGCATGTACGAAGAAAAAGAGGCCGATCTCGATCGGCAGGACAGTTTGGACACCTTGGAGGAGGAGCGTGACGTGGCAAAGGCCCATTCCGTATTCTATCAGCAACATGCTCGAAGGTATCAAAGCAGAGAAGTACGGGCCAAAACCTATAACGTTGGCGAACTAGTTCTACGCCTGTCGGAGAAGAAAAAGAACAAGCTCAAGCCCAAATGGGAAGGTCCCTTCATTATTGACCAGGTTCTGACCAGTGGAGCGTACCGTCTGCGCGATGCATCGGACAATCGACTCGAGCCAAACCCATGGAACGCAGCCAGACTCTGAAGATTCTACGCCTAGTGTCGGACTCTATGTGCGTCTCTGTAACATCCCAAAATTCTAAATTTTGGAATGTTATAATAAATAGATAGATTTGACTGATTGTTTGATTGATTGTCTGAAAGTGAGTGAATTCGAAACCTTTTTGAAAGTTAAATGAGAGGGAATAAAAGGACTTCCCCAAACTTTCATTTTTGCATTTTATGCTCTCCGTGAATTCAAATACCTTTCATCACAAAACCCTGGAGAGAAGATGACATGACTTCTTCCATTTATATAAATGAAAAGGGGGTGTTGAAAATATTTGAATTTCATTTGGAAATATTCCGATTCTGAAACTTTATGCGACTCAATGATTTTCACGAGAGAAGATAAAATGACTTCTTCAAATTATATGAAATATGAGTTGGGAGTTTCAAAGAATTAAATTCAAAGTTCTTTTGAATTTATTTTCAATTTGGAATGTTATGCACTAGATCGTCATGCATATCTTATTTTCTTGCATTTTGGTCGATCCTAGAAATTTCACGCAACTCAAGGACCTTCGGAGAGAGTTGGAGATTTCGTTATTTGAGAGTTTTCTCGAATTGGAAAAAAAAGGATCATTTGATTTATTTATTTCATCTTCAATAATTTTTCCGGTGTCAAAATACACGAGAGAGGGAATAATATGACTTTCCCAAAATATAGGAAAAATGAAGATTTAATAAATAGATCAAATTTTTGTTTTCCGGTGTTTGTTTGCGTTTTATTTGGATAGGGAAAAATACTTGTTTTCAAAAATTGCATTTTTGCCTCGTGTTAAAGTTCATTTTGTTCGACTCATTTTTAGGAGTCGGGGAAAATTTACTTTATTAATTTTGGAGTTTGTATAGATTTTTTTTCTACGCGCGAAACCGTTTAAAAAAAATTGTAGCGCCTTGGGCCTAAGGCCCAAGCCACCAAGCCGCCGGCCGGCCAGGAGGCCAAGGCCACCGCGCACGCGCGCCAAGCCAGGGAGCCGCCGCTGCTTCTTTTCCTAGTCCAAGTAGGACTTTAGTCCTACTTTCCGTTTATTCCGTTTTTTGTTCCTAGGATTCCTAATCCTAGTCTAATTCTTGTCCCCTACTCCAAGCAAAACCCTCCCCTCCCCAATATAAATACCCAAGTACCCCCCCCTCCAACACATCAAACCAACACCTCTCCTCTCCTCCGCAGCAGCATCAGCGCAGCACCACCACCGCCGCCCCTCACCAGCGCCGCCGCCCTACACCGCCGCCGCCGCTTGCCACCGCCGCCGCCAAGTGCCGCCGCCGCCACCGGAGCCCCTCGCCTTTTCGAGGTACTAGCCCCGCGCCGCGTCACCTTTTCTTTTCCTCGGTTCGGTTTTTCGTAAATCGTTCCGGTTTCCGTTCCGGTTTTTCTAGATCGGTTTTTCGTTTCGGTTTTCTTTCCGAAACCCTAGATCGGTTTTTCTCGCCGGTTTTTCTTTCAGGTTTTGTTTAGCAAGCGTTCGTCGGACCGTTCGTCCTAACGAACGTGATCACCGGTTTGCCTCGGTTAATTAATGCCCGTTCAACCGTTCGTCGTTTTCTTTCTCATCGGATTTATTCCGCTATTTTCCTGATAGCGATTTCAGATCTGATTTTCTTTCTAGTCTATCTTCTCGCTCGTTTATTGGAATCAGGTGATTCAAGCGCCTGGAGTTTCATCTCGAAACCGCCGTTCCAACTAATCAACTTGAACAAGTTTTTGCTACTGTAAAATTTGACCTAGTTTCAACTTGCTAGAACCGAGTTGTTTTCTTCCGCCGTTTGTTTTCCGTCGTTTGTTCGGTTCGTTCTTTCTTTTGCCACGAGGGTTCTTAAGTTGAACTTTCTGGTTCGTTCTCTTGTTCGAGTTTTACTTGTGCTTTAGATGAGTACTTATTGTGTGGTTACTATTGTTTGTTTACGATAGATTGACCGGAGTGTGACGATTAGATCTATCACAAGTTTTGAGTGCGAACCATCTTCATCAACTTTGCAGGCAAGTAACACTTTGTTCATACCTTTTCTACAACCCAGTTTTTATACATTAGATCAATCCTCAAACATTGCATGATTAGGATCTAATTAAATTGTGGGATGGGAAGTAGATGAGGTAGTACCTATTACCTGTTTTACTTATGAAACCTTTGGGAGTTACTTCTACGTTTGCTATTTATGCCATGCTATGCTAGTAGATGTGGATTGGGTGAGTGAATATCCATGACAGATGTGAGATTGTTATTAATGGTTTATCTAAGGTGGCAACTTAAATACACATCTGGGTGGATTGAGGCACCTGGAGTACCAGGACTTGCCTGTTTTTTTGGAAATCCCGGAGTACCGTGTGATTTTCCTATGGACCGCCACCCAGGCTCAAAGGGATCATAAGATCATTCATACTAGTAACTTACGTGTGCAGCCACAAGCCATTATGGGCTCTGGCATAGTTGACTAAGTCGTGCGAACTCTTATAGTGGTGGACTAGCAGATGTAGGGGATGTAGGTGTACCGGTCCACCCATCGTAAGGTGCAAGCGCTTCTGAAAGACTGTGTCTCGGTCATCCGTTTCTCAAACACCATGTAGTGCGAGAAACCAAACGGAGGCAATCGAGTCTTGTGGGGAAAAGTGCGCAAACCTATGCAGAGTGTATAAACTAATCATGATTAGCCGTGTCCCCGGTTATGGACATCTTGAGTATCTAGTACTTGAATATCATGTGAATCTCAACATGTTACTCTAATTAATATTTGTTGGGTTTTAATGAGTACTTTTAATTGGGATTGAGAATGCTGTCAACCATTCTCAATGTTTCGCAACCACCATGATAGTTACATAAATTTATTCCTTTGCAGTAGGGAAAAAACTGGCTTTATGCAAAACTGTAACCTTAGAGCTTTTCCACCAGCCATACATGCATGTAGTATAGCTTATTCTTTCATTACTCTCTATGTGTTACATTGCCAGCATATTCCATGTGCTGACCCATTTTCGGGCTGCAACTTTTCATGTTGCAGACTTTTCAGACGACGAGTAAGTGATACGTTAGGGTTACGATTTCCTATACTCAACTCTGCCGTTGGTGTTGATGGGAAACCACAACCTTGTTGCTTCCGCTATATGGATTGAGGTAATAGTATTTACGTTACTTTATACATGTGATTTACCTTTGTTATAAATCCTTCGAGTACTGTGTGTGTCAGCATACCGATCCAGGGATGACACATAAGCACAGAGACTTGATCCATTCGGGTCGGGTCGCTACAAGATGGTATCAGAGCACATGTTGACTGTAGGACGTGACCCTAGAAACTGGCAAGCCCATAGCAAAGATTTTTCCCTACAACTTTCCCTTTCAAAAGATCGTTTACCTCTCTTCTCTTCTGAGCTTATTCAAAAAATTCTTTTAGTGAGACCATACCCCTTTCCCTTTTGACCACTCGAGGATTCGACTGATGAGACCACTCCAAGAAGTACAGGATATCAGACAAGTAAGACTATTCGGAATGAAGAGGATTTTACCATACATTATGATAATGGAAACTACAGCTGTTGAAGACTCTAAAGACAAGTAGAATTTGAAGGCTCTGAAGAATCCCCAGATTTGTATGACCTAGGACTGCTACCCTTATGGAACTTGGCAGACTATGGAAGTTGTCAATACCCGATATCAAGGTGTATCGGAGAAAGACCAAAACAAGGAGCATGAGAACTCAAAGTTTTGTCAAAAAAAAACCCTAAGGCAGGAGATATCAACTATGGAATGATAGCTCATGGGAAAGACAAGAGCAGAAACACGGTTATCCGTGATGTCATCGCCGCTGATGCTATTGTCACCGTGCTGAGTTAAGGATGCATTTCCTCAAAATGGATTTGATGGAAGAAGGCTGATGGAGCACCTATCATAAGATGAAGTTTTAGCCCTAGCCGGTGTATCACCAGGATCTGGAATATTACATCAGGAAGTTTAGGATGGACCTGCAGAAACAGTATTCGACAGGGAAGCATTTCGTGAAGAACTCAGGAACCAAAAGCTGAAAGTAGCCAAGATGGAGGAGCTACAACCTCGAGATACCGGAGATTTGTCAGGAACTGAAGGACAGTATGACCATGGCTCATGCCAAGGATGTTGAAACCTAGAAGTTTGGAATGCAATTCCAGAATATTCAAGGATGTCATGAGAGACTTCGCATCAACAGAGATTGATCTGGCAAAAGAACTTGAGAAAGACAAGCATGATCGGAAGAAGCCATTGGAGGCATGAACAAGACTTGAAGAGTTTGGCGACGTTGACCTTAGAAGACCAAACCCCTGTTATACACCTACGTTAGAAGCGACGATTGTGAGCTGTCATTTGTTTGATGTTTTTCGACAGCCACAGTAAAAATTTGTCTTTTCAAAACTTTTGTTTGTATTGTGTGTATCCCTCTCCCTCTCTCTTATCTCACCCCAAACCCATGGACCCAATATATGATGAATGGAGATGAGCTTGTATTTTCGGGACCGGATAGTCAATTGGAGACAGACCGATGGATTCAGAACATGGAGGATCATATGGAGAATAACCCTATAGTTGGAAAGGATATGGCCCAGCATGCTCTTCAATGCTTTGAAAGAGGTGCTGCTACTTGGTGGAGGATGTACCAAACCATCAATGGATGGCAAGGAGTAACCACTTGGAGAGAATTAAAGATGACTTTGCAAAAGTCTCAGTTTGTGTCCCAGAAATTGGAGCCTTATGGAAAGGATATGAAGAAACCTTGTGCATGCAAGATTTGTGGAGAAATCGGACACACCCATAAGGAACACAAGGATGAATGCCCTAATTGTGAAGGAAGTCACCCAACTGAAGAATGCCCAACTAGACAGATTACTTGTTTCTTGTGTGAAGGAACTACCCACTACCCTACTCAGTGTCACATTTACACTATGGTACAAAGAACCATCCAGCAGAAGGAAGAAGAAATGAAAGGAGCCCTCATGGAGATGTTAGAAGAACCTGTGACGAAGGAAGATGTTGAGGACACACACAAAGGAAACAAAATTAAAGCCCGCACCAAGTCATGCTATTCATGTGGAGAAGAAGGACACATCTCCCAAGATTGTCTGAATGGAGATCTAGTAGAATTCCCGACAGAGGAAGTAGAGTATGACCCACAGGAAATAGAAGCCCTGATTGGAACGGAAAGGTCCAGGAAGAGATGTAGGTTGGATTCCAGGAACAACCCAATTTCCACAAAGAAAGACCTGAGTCATATCACATGTTTCAGGTGCAAAAATTCAGGGCACTACTTCAATGATTGCCCAAGAGGGAAGATAAGGACCCCAGGAGGCTATATAATCACAAGGAAACCGCGATATTTGTCAGAAGTAATATGTTTCCGTTGTGATGAAGCAGGCCACTTTGCCAGAGATTGTCCGAAGGAGAAGGAGACCGGTGATATATAGTTGAATTTGTAACAGAATAAATGGAGTAGTTGAAGTGAGAGCTTTTTCTTTTATTGAGGGGTTAAGTTGAGACATGTAATGGAAGAGCGAGATGATTGTAATAATTTAAGAATCAATAAAGTTAGCAGTGTTGGTACTACCTTGGATTTTATGAGTTACCCTATGAGGAAAGATGTTGACCAATTCCGAGGATATGAGAAATATGGTCTATGGAATATTGGAACATTTTAAGGGTGGTAGTACCCTGTAAGAACCGTTGACCCTTGGAAAATATAAGGATACCCACTGAATGGATTTCCGACAAAATGAATATGAGATTTGTCTCGATATGTTTGATACCCCAAGAAAGTGTGGGATGACGTTGGAGACCATCAGTTGTTTGGACCAAATGTGATCAAGGATTCAGAAGAGAATGTTAAGATTCGAGATAGACTGAAGGTAACTCAGTCCAGGCACAAGAGTTATACAGACTCAAAAAAACGCAAGGAGATAGTCTATGAAATTGGAGAACAGAGCATGTCTTCATGTGTTCCCTCTGCGAGGAGTTAAACGATTTGGAGTTAAGGGAAAGTTAGCCCCGAGATTTGTAGGACCATAAGAGAGAAGTGGCCTACAAGTTTGAGTCACCGGAAGGACTGTCAGGAGTTCAAGATGTGTTTCACGTTTCCCAGTTGAAGAAGTGCCATGTAGAGATGGCCAATATTCCCCTGTAAGGACGCTTGACTGCGGAAAGGATAATGATGTTCCACAAAGTGGAATATGGACTTCATAAGTATAAGTTTTTTTATCTCGGTATGAGGGATATCCCACGAGGATGAAGAGATGAAGTACTATTGGATATAAAGGAGGTATGATGTTGGTAATATGGAGCAATGGCAACCCCATGACAAGTCTTAGTACTCATGTCTTGGTTGGGTGCCAATAGAAGGAAGGAAGACAATACAATTGGATGGATTTAAGAATACTAGGAAGTTGGAAGTTGGAACAATGATCAGTTGCCCGATGATAAGTTCAAGGACTACAAGTGATGAGATGGGCCATAACCCACAGGCCCCAGGACCTGCCAAGAAGCAAGCACATTCTTGCTGAAGGAAAAACCCTGGAAGTGGATATGCCTTTGTCGACAGACGATTTTATAGGAGTTTACGCAAAACCTGAGAGTTGTGAAGGAATGATAGATGTTTGTCTAGCTTGCAGAATCTATGGATATATCCGAACTTGGTTCGTCGACAAGAGAAATTCTGCAATGCTTGTGAGGTTGACCGAGTGTTAGTATGCGAGATTCGCTAAACTGTATACATGGTAATGATTTGGGTGCGGGATGGATTGATCACCATACCGACTTACTCTTATTATTCGCCTTGCTATATGGGATGGTAAATCTGAGTGACTTACCTATAGTAGAGAGACGACGATATCAAAACCTTGTTTAAGCCTTAGAATGGTATAAGAATTTTTCCCTTGTACACGGCAGTTGTGCCAACCATAGGTTATACGGTGAGGATCACCCAGACCCATTTCCTGCAGGAGAAACCATAAATTGTTGACCACCATGAGATATCGATAGTTGTTTAGTCTTGGTGCCAGACCGTCAGCTAAGAAGACCCAGTCTCGGAATAATCTTACCAAGATGAAAGGACATAAGAATTGAGGAAAAGGTTATGCCACTACCGGAAGAGCCCAGAGAAGGAATTATCCTGAAGATCTGAGAAGACCGACACTGTCAGTAATAAGGATGGAGTATATGAGTATTGATGGAGCTGTAACGATGTTTCTAAGGGTGGTAGCATCCCAGACCCCGGAGACGATTGATGGATTTTGAGGAGACCCCCAAACCCTAACCTTTTCTTGCTAGCCTCTCCGAATCTCGAGGACGAGATTCATTTTTAAGGGTGGTAGGTTTGTAACATCCCAAAATTCTAAATTTTGGAATGTTATAATAAATAGATAGATTTGACTGATTGTTTGATTGATTGTTTGAAAGTGAGTGAATTCGAAACCTTTTTGAAAGTTAAATGAGAGGGAATAAAAGGACTTTCCCAAACTTTCATTTTTGCATTTTATGCTCTCCGTGAATTCAAATACCTTTCATCACAAAACCCTGGAGAGAAGATGACATGACTTCTTCCATTTATATAAATGAAAAGGGGGTGTTGAAAATATTTGAATTTCATTTGGAAATATTCCAATTCTGAAACTTTATGCGACTCAATGATTTTCACGAGAGAAGATAAAATGACTTCTTCAAATTATATGAAATATGAGTTGGGAGTTTCAAAGAATTAAATTCAAAGTTCTTTTGAATTTATTTTCAATTTGGAATGTTATGCACTAGATCGTCATGCATATCTTATTTTCTTGCATTTTGGTCGATCCTAGAAATTTCACGCAACTCAAGGACCTTCGGAGAGAGTTGGAGATTTCGTTATTTGAGAGTTTTCTCGAATTGGAAAAAAAAGGATTATTTGATTTATTTATTTCATCTTCAATAATTTTTCCGGTGTCAAAATACATGAGAGAGGGAATAATATGACTTTCCCAAAATATAGGAAAAATGAAGATTTAATAAATAGATCAAATTTTTGTTTTCTGGTGTTTGTTTGCGTTTTATTTGGATAGGGAAAAATGCGTGTTTTCAAAAATTGCATTTTGGCCTCGTGTTAAAGTTCATTTTGTTCGACTCATTTTTAGGAGTCAGGGAAAATTTACTTTATTAATTTTGGAGTTCGTATAGATTTTTCTCTGCGCGCGAAACCGTTTAAAAAAAACTGTAGCGCCTTGGGCCTAAGGCCCAAGCCACCAAGCCGCCGGCCGGCCAGGAGGCCAAGGCCACCGCGCACGCGCGCCAAGCCAGGGAGCCGCCGCCGCTTCTTTTCCTAGTCCAAGTAGGACTTTAGTCCTACTTTCTGTTTATTCCGTTTTTTGTTCCTAGGATTCCTAATCCTAGTCTAATTCTTGTCCCCTACTCCAAGCAAAACCCTCCCCTCCCCAATATAAATACCCAAGCACCCCCCCCCCCTGCAACACATCAAACCAACACCTCTCCTCTCCTCCGGAGCAGCAG
>NC_041380.1:98328194-98368457 GCF_002162155.2 Triticum dicoccoides
GCCGCCGCCCTATACCGCCGCCGCCGCTTGCCACCGCCGCCACCAAGTGCCGCCGCCGCCACCCAACGCCGCCGCCACCGGAGCCCCTCGCCTTTTCGAGGTACTAGCCCCGCGCCGCGTCACCTTTTCTTTTCCTCGGTTCGGTTTTTCGTAAATCGTTCCGGTTTCCGTTCCGGTTTTTCTAGATCGATTTTTCGTTTCGGTTTTCTTTCCGAAACCCTAGATCGGGTTTTCTCGCCGGTTTTTCTTTCCGGTTTTGTTTAGCAAGCGTTCGCCGGACCGTTCGTCCTAACGAACGTGATCACCGGTTTGCCTCGGTTAATGAACGCCCGTTCAACCGTTCATTGTTTTCTTTCTCATCGGATTTATTCCGCTATTTTTCTGATAGCGATTTCAGATCCGATTTTCTTTCTGGTCTATCTTCTCGCTCGTTTATCGGAATCAGGTGATTCAAGCGCCTGAAGTTTCATCTCGAAACCGCCCTTCCGACTAATCAACTTGAACAAGTTTTTTCTACTGTAAAATTTGACCTAGTTTCAACTTGCTAGAACCGAGTTGTTTTCTTCCGCCATTTGTTTTCCGTCGTTTGTTCGGTTCGTTCTTTCTTTTGCCACCAGGGTTCTTAAGTTGAACTTTCTGGCTCGTTCTCTTGTTCGAGTTTTACTTGTGCTTTAGATGAGTACTTATTGTGTGGTTACTATTGTTTGCTTACGATAGATTGACCGGAGTGTGACGATTAGATCTATCATGAGTTTTGAGTGCGAACCATCTTCATCAACTTTGCAGGCAAGTAACACTTTGATCATACCTTTTCTACAACCCAGTTTTTATGCATTAGATCAATCCTCAAACATTGCATGATTAGGATCTAATTAAATTGTGGGATGGGAAGTAGATGAGGTAGTACCTATTACCTTTTTTACTTATGAAACCTTTGGGAGTTACTTCTACGTTTGCTATTTATGCCATGCTATGCTAGTAGACGTGGATTGGGTGAGTGAATATCCATGACAGATGTGAGATTGTTATTAATGGTTTATCTAAGGTGGCAACTTAAATACACATCTGGGTGGATTGAGGCACCTGGAGTACCAAGACTTGCCTGTTTTTTTTGGAAATCCCGGAGTACCGTGTGATTTTCCTATGGACCGCCACCCAGGCTCAAAGGGATCATAAGATCATTCATACTAGTAACTTACGTGTGCAGCCACAAGCCATTATGGGCTCTGGCATAGTTGACTAAGTCATGCGAACTCTTATAGTGGTGGACTAGCAGATGTAGGGGATGTAGGTGTACCGGTCCACCCATCGTAAGGTGCAAGCGCTTCTGAAAGACTGTGTCTCGGTCATCCGTTTCTCAAACACCATGTAGTGCGAGAAACCAAACGGAGGCGATCGAGTCTTGTGGGGAAAAGTGCGCAAACCTATGCAGAGTGTATAAACTAATCATGATTAGCCGTGTCCCCGGTTATGGACATCTTGAGTATCTAGTACTTGAATATCATGTGAATCTCAACATGTTACTCTAATTAATATTTGTTGGGTTTTAATGAGTACTTTTAATTGGGATTGAGAATGCTGTCAACCATTCTCAATGTTTCACAACCACCATGATAGTTAAATAAATTTATTCCTTTGTAGTAGGGAAGAAACTGGCTTTATGCAAAACTGTAACCTTAGAGCTTTTCCACCAGCCATACATGCATGTAGTATAGCTTATTCTTTCATTACTCTCTATGTGTTACATTGCCAGCATATTCCATGTGCTGACCCGTTTTCGGGCTGCAACTTTTCATGTTGCAGACTTTTCAGACGACGAGTAAGTGATACGTTAGGGTTACGATTTCCTATACTCAACTCTGTCGTTGGTGTTGATGGGAAACCACAACCTTGTTGCTTCCGCTATATGGATTGAGGTAATAGTATTTACGTTACTTTATACATGTGATTTACCTCTGTTATAAATCCTTCGAGTACTGTGTGTGTCAGCATACCGATCTAGGGATGACACATAAGCATAGAGACTTGATCCATTCGGGTCGGGTCGCTACAGTCTCCTTACCTCCGTCAATTTTTTGCATATCAATTATCTGTCTTTTCTCTCTTTCTCTCTCTTTATTCTCCTCAAGGCCTTAAAAGGCTAAACTTGTGTCTTGGTTACACAATCTTGACGCGCTAACCGCGCTCATTATACATGGGGGCTTCTTATACAGAAGCTTAATATAACTATTTTTCTAGGCTTTATGCCCCGCACATGTGTTATTCTTCCACATGTACCTTTTTTGCCATTATATGCATCGATATGACTTAAGTTTTGGCCAAGCTGGGTTTCCTGGCTTTTGTATTTATGCCCTACGTTCCCGTTAATTCGGCTAGGGCATAAGGGGAGCACCTCTACGATTGTTACTGCTGGGTCAGCCGGATGTGTACCTCAGACTGGGTGAAGCCGGAAGCTAGCGTTCTTAAGGGAATATTTGGTCGGTGAACAAAACATGACTTTTATTTAATTTGACACATGCCTCCAGATGTTTATAGCCTGCGTCTCTTTTCACAGTTCGGACATGCACATTAGGGCATGCGTACCCGGGGAAAGGAACCCTTAACGGAACTATTCTCCCTGGAAGATGTTTCTTACTATCCATGTAATATAACATAGCTAGTTGGATTCTTGTCTGTTCAAGCACTTATGACCCCTACGCCTGGTTTCCATGCATACACCAGTTTTTACATAACCGAGCGGGTATTCGGATACACTCCGGACTATCGGGTCCAGAGGTTGAAGCGAAAAGGTCCGCCATGACAAATGATTTACAATCCGGCTAGGGACATTATATATGTCACTTGAAGTACACAGTCACTAAGACTGATTAAATTCTTCTTCTATACCATCCAACAGGCTGTCTAGCCTACAATCTTGTTGGGAATACTTTGTGGCTAATTCTACTTGGTCATACACCAAACTGACGGGGATCTCTTTCCCATCGGGCCCCACAGGTCCGACCTCGGCCTTGTGGTTTGGGTCAGCTTTGGTATATCGCGTCTTCACCATAGCCCAGGCTTCCCTTGCACCTTGTTGGCAGGCCGATATCTTCCATAATCGGAAGCGCCGCCGCGCTCCCTTGAGCTTCTCTATAAGCTCCCCATGCCTCCTGGCAGGGACGCAGATGGCCACAAGGCTTGGGCAACACCCTGCATTACCTGACGAACTTGTTCGTGCAGTTGTGAGAGCTTTGGTAGAAGATCACCTGTAGACCCGGGAATCTATTCCGTGGGATGACCCGTCAGCATACCTGCAGACATAACTCTGTTAGCCGGCTTCTTCGCCGAACTCCTTCCAAAGTTCGTTCAAGCACTTACTGAAAATGCCGCGTCGAAGCCGCTTATTCTCCTTCACGGAGTCCACAAGCTGGGCTCGGACATCTTTCAGTTCCACGCCCAGCTGGATATTGGCGTCCTAGAGATTATTTTTCTCCTGCCTGACTCGCGTAAGAACGTGCTCGCCAGCATTTAGCTGTCGATTAGCACGTTCCGCATTCACCGGCACGGCCTCCGGATTCACTCCGGGGTCATCTGCAACATCTATTGTTAGATTTGCATGCATGCCGCATACTATCTGGTACCTGTCATTCTTTGCAATGGAATCAAGTGTTACCAGAGGGGCCCTTCTCGGACTCCTTCAACGCGGCAACAGCGGCCCGTAGCTGGCTTTGCACTCTTCTAGCTCTTGAGACAATTGGGAATTCTTCTCTGTAATAACCTGCACAAATAATGATCCTTAAATCAGTTGCGTCAACTGTTTCAAGTCTTAGGGGATACTGATATATATATATATATATATTGTTGGGGAACGTAGCAGAATTTTAAAATTTTCTACGCATCACCAAGATCAATCTATGGAGTCATCTAGCAATGAGGGAGAGGGGAGTGCATCTACATACCCTTGTAGATCACGAGCAGAAGCGTTCAAGAGCGGGGTTGATGGAGTCGTACTCGTCGTGATCCAAATCACCGATGACCTAGCGCCGAACGGACGGCACCTCCGCGTTCAACACACGTATGGTTGGGAAGACGTCTCCTCCAACTTGATCCAGCAAGGGGGAAGGAGAGGTTGATGGAGATCTAGCAGCACGACGGCGTGGTGGTGGAAGCAACGGTGATCTCGGCAGGGCTTCGCCAAGCTCAGGGAGAGGGAGAAGTGTCACGGGAGGGAGAGGGAGGCGCCAGGGGCTAGGGTGCAGCTGCCCTCCCTCCCCCCACTATATATAGGACTCCTAGGGGGGCGGCGGCCCTAGGAGATGCAATCTCCAAGGGGGGCGGCGACCAAGGGGGGTGGAGTGCCCCCCAAGCCAAGTGGGGCGCCCCCACCCCTAGGGTTTCCAACCCTAGGCGCAGGGGGAGGCCCATGGGGGGCGCACCAGCCCACTAGGGGCTGGTTGCCCTCCCACTTCAGCCCATGGGGCCCTCTGGGATAGGTGGCCCCACCCGGTGGACCCCGGGACCCTTCCGGTGGTCCCGGTACAATACCGATTACCCCCGAAACTTTCCCGATGGCCTAAACTTGACTTCCTATATATAAATCTTCACCTCCAGACCATTTCGGAACTCCTCGTGACATCCAGGATCTCATCCGGGACTCCAAACAACTTTTGGGTTACCGTATACTAATATCTCAACAACCCTAGCGTCACCGAACCTTAAGTGTGTAGACCCTACGGGTTCGGGAGACACGCAGACATGACCGAGACGACTCTCCGGTCAATAACCAACAGCGGGATCTAGATACCCATGTTGGCTCCCACATGCTCCTCGATGATCTCATCGGATGAACCACGATGTCGAGGATTCAATCAATCCCGTATACAGTTCCCTTTGTCAATCGGTACATTACTTGCCCGAGACTCGATCGTCCGTATCCCAATACCTCGTTCAATCTCGTTACCAACAAGTCAATTTACTCGTGCGGTAATGCATGATCCCGTGATCAACCACTTGGTCACATTGAGCTCATTGTGATGATGCATTACCGAGTGGGCCCAGAGATACCTCTCCATCATACGGAGTGACAAATCCCAGTCTCGATTCATGCCAACCCAACAGACACTTTCGGAGATACCTGTAGTGTACCTTTATAGTCACCCAGTTACGTTGTGACGTTTGGCACACCCAAAGCACTCCTACGGTATCCGGGAGTTGCACAATCTCATGGTCTAAGGAAATGATACTTGACATTCGGACAAGCTATAGCAAACGAACTACATGATCTTTGAGCTATGCTTAGGATTGGGTCTTGTCCATCACATCATTCTCCTAATGATGTGATCCCCTTATCAATGACATCCAATGTCCATAGTCAGGAAACCATGACTATCTTTTTGATCAACGAGCTAGTCAACTAGAGGCTCACTAGGGACGTGTTGTGGTCTATGTATTCACACATGTATTACGATTTCCGGATAACACAATTATAGCATGAACAATAGACAATTATCATGAACAAAGAAATATAATAATAACCATTTTATTATTGCCTCTAGGGCATATTCCCAACAGTCTCCCACTTGCACTAGAGTCAATAATCTAGTTACATTGTGATGAATCGAACACCCATAGAGTTCTGGTGTTGATCATGTTTTGCTCTAGGGAGAGGTTTAGTCAACGGATCTGCCACATTCAGGTCCGTATGTACTTTACAAATATCTATGTCTCCATTTTGAACACTTTCACGAATGGAGTTGAAGCGACGCTTGATATGCCTGGTCTTCCTGTGAAACCTGGGCTCCTTGGCAAGGGCAGTAGCTCCAGTGTTGTCACAGAAGAGAGTCATCGGGCCCGACGCATTGGGAATGACTCCTAGGTCGGTAATGAACTCCTTCACCCAGATTGCTTCTTGTGCTGCCTCCGAGGCTGCCATGTACTCCGCTACACATGTAGATCCCGCCACAACGCTTTGCTTGCAACTGCACCAGCTTACTGCCCCACCATTCAAAACATACACGTATCCAGTTTGTGACTTAGAGTCATCCAGATCTGTGTCAAAGCTAGCATCGACGTAACCCTTTACGACGAGATCTTCGTCACCTCCATAAACGAGAAACATATCCTTAGTCCTCTTCAGGTACTTCAGGATATTCTTGACCGCTGTCCAGTGTTCCATGCCGGGATTACTTTGGTACCTTCCTACCAAACTTACGGCAAGGTTTACATCAGGTCTGGTACATAGCATAGCATACATGATAGACCCTATGGCCGAGGCATAGGGGACGACACTCATCTTTTCTCTATCTTCTGCCATGGTCAGGCATTGAGCCGTGCTCAATCTCGTACCTTGCAATATAGGCAAGAACCCCTTCTTTGACTGATCCATTTTGAACTTCTTCAATATCTTGTCAAGGTACGTACTCTGTGAAAGACCAATGAGGCATCTCAATCTATCTCTATAGATCTTGATGCCTAATATATAAGCAGCTTCTCCAAGATCCTTCATTGAAAAACACTTGTTCAAGTAGGCCTTTATGCTTTCCAAGAATTCTATATCATTTCCCATCAACAGTATGTCATCCACATACAATATGAGAAATGCTACAGAGCTCCCACTCACTTTCTTGTAAATGCAGGCTTCTCAATAAGTCCGCGTAAAACCAAACGCTTTGATCATCTCATCAAAACGAATGTTCCAACTCCGAGATGCTTGCACCAGCCCATAAATCGAGCATTGGAGCTTGCACACCTTGTCAGCATTCTTAGGATTGGCAAAACCTTCCGGCTGCATCATATACAATTCTTCCTTAAGGAAACCATTAAGGAATGCTGTTTTGACGTCCATTTGCCATATCTCATAATCATAGAATGCGGCAATTGCTAACATGATTCGGACGGACTTCAGCTTCGCTACGGGTGAAAAAGTCTCATCGTAGTCAACCTCTTGAACTTGTCGATAACCCTTAGCGACAAGCTGAGCTTTATAGATGGTTACATTACCATCCGCGTCTGTCTTCTTCTTAAAGATCCATTTATTTTCTATGGCTCGCCGATCATCAGGCAAGTCAGTCAAAGTCCATACTTCGTTTTCATACATGGATCCTATCTCGGATTTCATGGCTTCCAGCCATTTGTCGGAATCCGGGCCCGCCATCGCTTCTTCATAGTTCGAAGGTTCACCGTTGTCTAACAACATGATTTCAGAGACAGGGTTGCCGTACCACTCTGGTGCGGAACGTGTCCTCGTGGACCTACGAAGTTCAGTAGCAACTTGATCTGAAGTTTCATGATCATCATCATTAACTTCCTCTCTAGTCGGTACAGGCACCTCAGGAACATTTTCTTGAGCTCCGCCACTTACCGGTTCAAGAGGTAATACTTCATCAGGTTCTACTTTCCTCCCACTTATTTCTTTCGAGAGAAACTCTTTCTCTAGAAATGACCCATTCTTGGCAACAAAGATCTTGCCTTCGGATCTGAGGTAGAAGGTATACCCAATAGTTTCTTTAGGGTATCCTATGAAGACACATTTTTACGATTTGGGTTCGAGCTTTTCAGGTTGAAGTTTCTTGACATAAGCATCACATCCCCAAACTTTTAGAAACGACAGCTTAGGTTTCTTCCCAAACCATAATTCATACGGTGTCATCTCAACGGATTTCGACGGAGCCCTATTTAAAGTGAATGCGGCAGTCTCTAAAGCATAGCCCCAAAATGACAGCGGTAGATCGATAACAGATATCATAGATCACACCATATCCAATAGAGTGCGATTACGACATTCGGACACACCATTACGCTGAGGTGTTCCAGGCGGCGTGAGTTGTGAAACTATTCCACATTTTCTTAAGTGTGGGCCAAATTCGTGACTCAAGTATTCTTCCCCATGATCTGATCGCAAGAACTTGATTTTCCTGTCACCTTGATTCTCAACCTCACTCTGAAATTCCTTGAACTTTTCAAAGGTCTCAGACTTGTGTTTCATTAAGTAGACATACCCATATCTACTCAAGTCATCAGTGAGGGTGAGAACATAACGATAGCCACCACGAGCCTCAACACTCATTAGACCACACACATCAGTATGTATGATTTCCAATAAGTTGGTTGCTCGCTCCATTGTTCCTGAGAACAGAGTCTTGGTCATTTTACCCATGAGGCATGGTTCGCATGTGTCAAATGATTCCTAATCAAGAGACTCCAAAAGTCCATTTGCATGGAGCTTCTTCATGCGTTTGACACCTATGTGACCAAGGCGGCAGTGCCACAAGTATGTGGGACTATCATTATCAACCTTACATCTTTTGGTATTCACACTATGAATATGTGTAACATTACGCTGAGATTCATTAAGAATAAACCATTCACCAACGGAGCATGACCATAAAACATATCTCTCATATAAACAGAATAACCATTATTCTCGGATTTAAATGAGTAGCCACCTCGAATTAAACGAGATCCTGATACAATGTTCATGCTCAAAGCTGGCACTAAATAACAATTATTGAGGTTTAAAACTAATCCCGTAGGTAAATGTAGAGGTAGCGTGCCAACGGCGATCACATCGACCTTGGAACCATTCCCGACGCGCATCGTCACCTCGTCCTTCGCAAGTCTCCGCTTATTCCGCAGCTCCTGCTTTGAGTTACAAATGTGAGCAACCGCACCGGTATCAAATACCCAGGAGCTACTACGAGTACTGGTAAGGTACACATCAATTATATGTATATCACATATACCTTTAGTGTTGCCGGCCTTCTTGTCCGCTAAGTATTTGGGGCAGTTCCACTTCCAGTGACCACTTCCCTTGCAATAAAAACACTCAGTCTCAGGATTGGGTCCATTCTTTGGCTTCTTCCCGTCAGCTTGCTTACCAGGTGTGGCAATCCCCTTGCCGTCCTTCTTGAAGTTCTTCTTACCCTTGCCTTTCTTGAACTTAGTGGTTTTATTCACTATCAACACTTGATGTTCCTTTTTGATTTCCACCTCCGCTGATTTC
This sequence comes from Triticum dicoccoides, assembly GCF_002162155.2. Lineage (NCBI taxonomy): Eukaryota > Viridiplantae > Streptophyta > Magnoliopsida > Poales > Poaceae > Triticum > Triticum dicoccoides. The sequence continues at coordinate 98,337,175 of NC_041380.1, forward strand.
AGCATTGAATATAGCTCAGGAATGGTCTTTTCCATCCCCTGCATATTGAAGTTCATCACAAAGCTCTTGTAGCTCGGTGGAAGCGACTGAAGGATTCTGTCAATGACCGCGTCATCCGGGAGATTAACTCCCAGCTGAGTCAAGCGGTTATGCAACCCAGACATTTTGAGTATGTGCTCACTGACAGAACTATTTTCCTCCATCTTACAACTGAAGAACTTGTCGGAGACTTCATATCTCTCGACCCGGGCATGAGCTTGGAAAACCATTTTCAGCTCTTCGAACATCTCATATGCTCCGTGTCTCTCAAAACGCTTTTGGAGCCCCGGTTCTAAGTTGTAAAGCATGCCGCACTAAACGAGGGAGTAATCATCAGCACATGACTGCCAAGCGTTCATAACGTCTTGGTTCTCTGGAATGGGTGCGTCACCTAGTGGTGCTTCTAGGACATAATCTTTCTTGGCAGCTATGAGGATGATCCTCAGGTTCCGGACCCAGTCCGTATAGTTGCTGCCATCATCTTTCAGCTTGGTTTTCTCTAGGAACGCGTTGAAGTTGAGGGCAACATTAGCGTGGGCCATTTGATCTACAAGACATAGTGTAAAGATTTTAGACTAAGTTCATGATAATTAAGTTCATCTAATCAAATTATTCAATGAACTCTCACTCAGATAGACATCCCTCTAGTCATCTAAGTGAAACATGATCCGAGTCAACTAGGCCCTGTCCGATCATCACGTGAGACGGACTAGTTAACATCGGTGAACATCTTCATGTTGATCGTATCTTCTATACGACTCATGCTCGACCTTTCGGTCTTATGTGTTCCGAGGACATGTCTGTACATGCTAGGCTCGTCAAGTCAACCTAAGTGTATTGTGTGTGTAAATCTGGCTTACACCCGTTGTATTCGAATGTTAGAATCTATCACACCCGATCATCACGTGGTGCTTCGCAACAACGAACCTTCGCAATGGTGCACAGTTAGGGGGAACACTTTCTTGAAATTATTACGAGGGATCATCTTATTTAAGCTACCGTCGTTCTAAGCAAATAAGATGTAAAACATGATAAACATCACATGCAATCAAATAGTGACATGATATGGCCAATATCATTTGCTCCTTTTGATCTCCATCTTCGGGGCTCCATGATCATCGTTGTCACCGGCATGACACCATGATCTCCATCATCATGATCTCCATCATCGTGTCTTCTTGAAGTTGTCTCGTCATATATTACTTCTACTACTATGGCTAACACTTTAGCAATAAAGTACAGTAATTACATGACGTTTATGTTGACACGTAGGTCATAAATAAATAAAGACAACTCCTATGGCTCCTGCCGGTTGTCATACTCATCGACATGCAAGTCGTGATTCCTATTACAAGAACATGATCAATCTCATACATCACATATATCATTCATCACATCCTTTTGGCCATATCACATCACACGGCACATGCTGCAAAAACAAGTTAGACGTCCTCTAATTGTTGTTGCAAGTTTTTACGTGGCTGCTATAGGTTTCTAGCAAGAACGTTTCTTACCTACGCCAAAACCACAACGTGATATGCCAATTTCTATTTACCCTTCATAAGGACCCTTTTCATCGAATCCGATCCGACTAAAGTGGGAGAGACAGACACCCGCCAGCCACCATATCCAACTAGTACATGTCAATCGGTGGAACCAGTCTCACGTAAGCGTACGTGTAAGGTTGGTCCGGGCCGCTTCATCCCACGATGCCACCGAATCAAGATAAGACTAGTAATGGCAAGCAAATTGACAATATCGACGCCCACAACTGCTTTGTGTTCTACTCGTGCATAGAAACTACGCATAGACCTAGCTCTGATACCACTGTTGGGGAATGTAGCAGAATTTTAAAATTTTCTATGCATCACCAAGATAATTCTATGGAGTCATCTAGCAACGAGGGAGAGGGGAGTGCATCTACATACCCTTGTAGATCGCGAGCGGAAGCGTTCAAGAGAACGGGGTTGATGGAGTCGTACTCGTCGTGATCCAAATCACCGATGACCTAGCGCCGAATGGACGGCACCTCCGCGTTCAACACACGTATGGTTGGGAAGACGTCTCCTCCAACTTGATCCAGCAAGGGGGAATGAGAGGTTGATGGAGATCCAGCAGCACGACGGTGTGGTGGTGGAAGCAACGGTGATCTCGGCAGGGCTTCGCCAAGCTCAGGGAGAGGGAGAAGTGTCACGGGAGGGGGAGGGAGGCGCCAGGGGCTAGGGTGCGGCTGCCCTCCCCACACTATATATAGGACTCCTAGGGGGGCTCCGGCCCTAGGAGATGCAATCTCCAAGGGAGGCGGCGGCCAAGGGGGGTGGAGTGCCCCCAAGCCAAGTGGGGCGCCCCCACCCCTAGGGTTCCAACCCTAGGCGCAGGGGGAGGCCCATGGGGGGTGCACCAACCCACTAGGGGCTGGTTCCCCTCCCACTTCAGCCCATGGGGCCCTCCGGGATAGGTGGCCCCACCCGGTGGACCCCGGGACCCTTCCGGTGGTCCCGATACAATACCGATTACCCCCAAAACTTTCCCGATGGCCGGAACTTGACTTCCTATATATAAATCTTCACCTCTGGACCATTGCGGAACTCCTGGTGATGTCCGGGATCTCATTCGGGACTCCGAACAACTTTCGGGTTACCGTATACTAATATCTCAACAACCCTATCATCATCGAACCTTAAGTGTGTAGACCCTACGGGTTCGGGAGACACGCAGACATGTCCGAGACGACTCTCCAGTCAATAACCAACAGCGGGATCTGGATACCCATGTTAGCTCCCACATGCTCCTCGATGATCTCATTGGATGAACCACGATGTCGAGGATTCAATCAATCCCGTATACAATTCCCTTTGTCAATCGGTACGTTACTTGCCCGAGACTCGATCATCGGTATCCCAATACCTTGTTCAATCTCGTTACCGGCAAGTCACTTTACTCGTGCCGTAATGCATGATCCCGTGATCAACCACTTGGTCACATTGAGCTCATTATGATGATGCATTACCGAGTGGGCCCAGAGATACCTCTTCGTCATATGGAGTGACAAATCCCAGTCTCGATTTGTGCCAACCGAACAGACACTTTCGGAGATACCTGTAGTGTACCTTTATAGTCACCCAGTTACATTGTGACGTTTGGCACACCCAAAGCACTCCTACGGTATCCGGGAGTTGCACAATCTCATGGTCTAAGGAAATGATACTTGACATTCGGAAAAGCTATAGCAAACGAACTACACGATCTTTGAGCTATGCTTAGGATTGGGTCTTGTCCATCACATCATTCTCCTAATGATGTGATCCTGTTATCAATGACATCCAATGTCCATAGTCAGGAAACCATGACTATCTTTTTGATCAACGAGCTAGTCAACTAGAGGCTCACTAGGGACGTGTTATGGTCTATGTATTCACACATGTATTACGATTTCCAGATAACACAATTATAGCATGAACAATAGACAATTATCATGAACAAAGAAATATAATAATGACCATTTTATTATTGCCTCTAGGGCATATTTCCAACATATATATATATATATATATAATCGTCAGATTTTCTTACCCATATATCCCTTACATACTGGTTCGTGGCTCTGGCTAGACCATTTTGAGCAGCACAGATGTACGCATCTCCTGAGTTGAAGGCATCGAACGCCTCCTGGGAGAAACAAGCGTCACGGAGTACGGCCCGGTGACGCCTGTGATTCATGGCGCTTTTCACTTTGGAATTTGTAGCGGATAGTCTATCCGTATCCTCTGTAAGAGGAGCATCCGACGTTCGCCCCGTGTTAGCTTCCGCCTCTATGTCTGGCCCTGGAGCCTGACTGGTGGAGGCGTGATCGGCAACCTCTCCGGATATAGTCCGGCGAGCGTTTTTCCTACTAGGAAACATGGACATCATTATATTTTAAGAAAGACGACAACCACGGAGCAAGGTTTTGTATCATACCTCTGCGTCGGCGTCTCAGTCCTGACCGCCTTCCTCTTTGGCCTACCTGGCTTCGGTGTCCCTCGTTGGTGAGTCACTGCGGGTTCGGCATGGCGTCCCGAGGGCCTTCCCTTTAAAACACCATATGTGTACGGTAGGTGAAGTGCTTAAAAGGGGATCCTTTTCAGAAGTTGGGACTCCGGTGTTTCTTACATGCGATGCAGGGAATAGCCCAGGATAGTCGGCCATGATGGCCACCATGGCGTCATCATAGCTCAATTGATAGAATGTCCTGTCTATCAGCTCCACAAATATGTCCGGATCCTCTTCGAGTCCGGGATCGAGGGCCCGGGCAAGGTCCTCCGGTTGTGGAGGTGGGCTGTTGACGTCCCTTATAGCTTTTCGCAGTTCCTTCTATTAAATGGCAAGGTGAGTATTTATGACGAAGAATGCGGGAAGGTTGGGAGTAAAAATTTATAGCTCACCCAGCTTGGAGGGTTGTACATGGAGAATCCATCCCATGGCTTAATACAGATGAACTCCTCTTCCTCTCCCTTGAACAACTCGGACATAATTTTTGCTAGAGCAACGTCGGAGTCCGGTCCCTTACGCCCGCAACGGGTGGCATCATCTTCCCCGTTAAAGCGCCACATGGGGTGCCCTCGATATTGAAGTGGCTGCACCCCCCGCATTATGCATATGGACATAACCTTGATTATTGTCAATCCTGATTGAGCTAGCACTTTAATCCGGTCCATCAGGTAAAGGACTTCTCCGTTGTCTTCCTCCTGGGGGCTCCGTGGGCGCGAGCTTCGGCGTTTCTTCAGAGGAGCATTGTTGAACTCGGGAAGACCCCTCCGAATAGGATCTGGAAGGGGGACATCCTCCATGTAAAACCACTCCGAAGGCCAGTCTTCGGATGTCTTCTTCGGGGTACCGGACAGGTATCCGGTCCCGGCGATGCGCCATATTTCGGCTCTGCCCACTTGATATAGTGATCCCTCCTGTGTACGGGGCACAAGGCAGAATAGCCTCTTCCACAACTTGAAATGAGCCTCGCAGCCCAGAAATACCTCACAAAGGCGACATAACCAACGATGTGTAATATGGAAGCAGGGGTGAAATTATGCAACTGGAGGCCGTAAAACTCCAGGAGCCCGCGAAGGAATGGATGGATTGGAAATCCAAGTCCCCTTAGTAAATAAGGGACAAGGGATACCCGCTCCCCCTTGGAGGGATTGGGGAAGCTCTCCGCTTGGTCCCCGCCATTATAGGTGGCGAGCCCGGCTCGAACGAGGACCATATATGCTGGAGGGAGAAATCCCTGGGTCTGTAACTTTACTAATTGGCCGTGGAGGACAAAACACTTCTCCCAATTGCCGGGCTTAGGGCTACGGGAGCGGGAGGAGGAGCTGCGATGGCCGACCATGTTGGAATGGATTTTTTTCAAGCGTGCTCCGATGGATACTCGCCGTGGGAGGATGGTGTGGCTTGGATCTAAGAATCCCCGTCCCTTTAATAGACAGTTTATTTACATGGCTAGGGTGGCGAATGTAAAAATGCCCTGGCTCCTCGCATTCACTCGACACGTGGAAGATAGCCCTTATTGGGTGCAGAAGCCAAGAAGTGCAACATTTATGGGGAGCCGGACACTACTCAAAAGATATTCAGAATTTGGAGAAGAACCCGCCTTGCAATGCCGAAGACAATCTGCGCGCCGGACTCATCTTCATTGAAGCCTGGTTCGGGGGCTACTGAGCGAGTCCTAGATTAGGGGGTCTCCGACACCCGGACTATATCCTTTGGCCGGACTGTTGGACTATGAAGATACAAGATTGAAGACTTCGTCCCGTGTCCGGATGGGACTCTCCTTGGCGTGGAAGGCAAGCATGGAAATACGGATATGTAGATGTCCTCCCTTGTAACCGACTTTGTGTAACCCTAGCCCCCTCCGGTGTCTATATAAACCGGAGGGTTTAGTACGTAGGACAACAACAATCATACCATAAGCTAGCTTCTAGGGTTTAGCCTCTATGATCTCGTGGTAGATCAACTCTTGTAATACTCATATCATCAAGATCAATCAAGTAGGACGTAGGGTATTACCTCCATCAAGAGGGCCCGAACCTGGGTAAACATCGTGTCCCCTGCCTCCTATTACCATCTGCCTTAGACGCGTAGTTCGGGACCCCCTACCCGAGATCCGCCGGTTTTGACACCGACAGATACCATTGTTGGGGAACGTAGCATGCAATTTGAAAAAAATTCCTACAATCACGCAAGATCTATCTTGGAGATGCATAGCAATGAGAGGGGGAGAGTGATTCCACGTACCCTCGTAGACCAAAAGCGGAAGTGTTAGATTAATGCGGTTGATGTAGTCGAACGTCTTCGCGATCCAACCGATCAAGTACCGAACGTATGACAGCTCCGAGTTCAGCACACGTTTACCTCGATGACGTCCCTCAAACTCTTGATCCAGTAGAGGGTCGAGGGAGAGTTCCATCAGCACGACGGCGTGGTGATGGTGATGGTGATGTGATCCGCGAAGGGCTTCGCCTAAGCACTATGATGCTATGACCGGAGGAGTAAACTATGGAGGGGGCACCGCACACGGCTAAGAGAACAATTGATGTGCTATGGGGTGCCCCTGCCCCCATATATAAAGGAGGGGAGGAGGAGACGGCCAGCCAGGAGGCGCGCGCCATGGGGGGAGTCCTACTAGGACTCCACTATCAGTAGGATTCGCCCCCCCTTTTCCTTTTTTCATCGGAGGGGAAAGGAAGGAGGAGGAGAGGGAGAGGGAAAGGGGGGCGCCGCCCCCTCCCCTAGTCCAATTTGGACTGCCATGGGGGGGGCACACCTATGGCCCTCCTCTCTCTCCACTGAGGCCCATCTAGGCCCAATACTTCCCTTGGGGGGTTCCTGTAACCCCCCGGTACTCCGGTAAAATACCCATACCACTTGGAACCATTCGGATGTCCGAATACTACCTTACAATATATGAATCTTTACCTCTCGACCATTTCAAGACTCCTCGTCATGTCCGCGATCTCATCCGGGAGTTCGAACAAACTTTGGTCACCAAAACACATAACTCCTAATACAAATCGCCATCGAACGTTAAGCGGGCGGACCCTATGGGTTCACGAACTATGTAGACATGAGCGAGACACATCTCCGGTCAATAACCAATAGCGGAACCTGGATGCTCATATTGGTTCCTACATATTCTACGAAGATCTTTACCGGTCAAACCGCAATAACAACATACGTTATTCCCTTTGTCATCGGTAGGTTACTTGCCCGAGATTCGATCGCCGGTATCATCATATCTAGTTCAATCTCGTTATTGGCAAGTCTCTTTACTCGTTTCGTAGTGCATCATCCCATAACTAACTCATTATTCACATTGCTTGCAAGGCTTATAGTGATGTGCATTACCGAGAGGGCCCAAAGATACCTCTTCGATACTCGGAGTGAAAAATCCTAATATTGATCTATGCCAACCCAAAAAATACCTTCGGATACACATGTAGAACATCTTTATAATCACCCAGTTACGTTGTGACATTTGATAGCACACAAGGTGTTCCTCCGGTATTCGGGAGTTGCATAATCTCATAGTCAGAGAAATATGTATAAGTCATGAAGAAAGCAATAGCTATAAAACTTAACGATCATTATTCTAAGCTAACGGATGGGTCTTGTCCATCACATCATTCTCTAATGATGTGACCCTATTCATCAAATGACAACACATGTCTATGGTCAGGAAACTTAACCATCTTTGATTAACGAGCTAGTCAAGTAGAGTCTTACTAGGGACACTCTGTTTTGTCTATGTATTCACACATGTACTAAGTTTCCGGTTAATACAATTCTAGCATGAATAATAAACATTTATCATGATATAAGGAAATATAAACAACAACTTTATTATTGCCTCTAGGGCATATTTCCTTCAATATCAACATAATAACATGATGCAAAATGGACGTATCAAGTCCCCCAAGCTTAGACCTCGCTTGTCCTCAAGCGAAGGCTGAAATCGATAATCATGACCACATGTTTAGAGATAGAGGTGTCGATGAAATAAAATACAAACATGAGGGCATAATGATCATCTTGAGAATAACAACATATTGTCATATAACTTCTTATGCTAAAGTGACAATTTGATCACAAGGTAAAGTATGAACTCAAAACTTAATTAAAAACTAACAAACTATGATCTCAGTCATTAAAGCAATTGCAATTTGTCATAATATAGGAAAGAGTCAATGTAAGAGCTTTTATTTAGCAAGTTCACATACTCAGCCATCAATTAATCTTCTATAATTGCTAACACTCATGAGATACTTATGAGATCAAAGATTTAATCAAACACGTAGAAAGATAGGGGCTTATAGTTTCGCCTCCCAACCATTTACCTCAAAGTTAATGTCAATAATAATAATTTATGATCACCTACATCCGAGTGGATATGTATTCCTGGATCTTTCCCCAACACATAGTGCTTTCCAGAAATAGAAAGTGTAAAAGGAAGGGTGAAAATCACCATGACTCTTGTACGAAAGTAGACATTAAAATAAAAGATAGGCCCTTCGCAGAGGGAAGCAGAGGTTGTCATGCGCTTTTTATGTGGATGCACTAAATCTTAATGCAAAGGAATGTCACTTTGTATTACTGCTAGTGATAAAGTACTTTATTATGCAGTCTGGCGCTTTTATTTCTTCCATATCACAGGTTCTTATAAAGCTTATTTTCCTCACACCAAAAGATAATACATATTTATAGAGAAATTTTTATTGCTTGCACCGATGACAACTTAGGATCTTACTCAATCCATAGGTAGATATAGTGGACTCTCATGGCAAAACTGGGTTCATGGTTTTTGGATGCACAAGTAGTATCTCTACTTAGTACAGAATTTTTGGCTAGCATAGGATGAGAAGCAAGCTCAACATGTTGGAGGATCCATGACAATATAACTTCTATTCGGATATAAGGAAACATAATCCATTATGTTGTCTTCCTTGTCCAACATCAACTTATTAGCATATAATATTTTAATGAGTGCTCACAATCATAAAAGATGTCCAAGATAGCATATTTATATGTGAGACCTCTCTTTATTTATTACTTCCAATTAGTTGCAACAATGACCAATACTATGTTTGTCAATCCTCAACAAATTTCATGCATCATACTCCTTATATGTGAAGTCATCACTCTCCATAAGATCATTATATAGTCTTTTTTTTCTTTTTTTCTTTTCCAAGTGATCAAAACAAGACAACAAAGCCCTCAACTTAAAACTAATATTTATTATATAACTCTCATACTTGATTACATAGATATATATATCATGAAGCAAAAACTTAAAGACAAGATCTTACTAAAAACTTTTATTCTACTAAATCACGATTTAACCAAAATGATCAAACTGAGATAAACGATAAAGGTAAAGATGTGATGGTGATACGATACCCGGAAACCTCCCCCAAGCTTGGCGCAAGCCAAGGGGAGTGCCCATACCCATGTACTCAAGTCTCCTTCGTCGGAGGTGGTGGAGCAATATTTTTGGCAATGATGCCTCTCAGAATGCGATTCTCCTCTTCGAGCTTATTAATTTGCTGCTTGAGATCCATAATTTCCTTGCATAGCTTCCATGTGATGGTTAAAGCATTGTCCACCCACGGATGCATCCTGGCTATAGAGGACGAAGGAACACTCTTTTTCAAGTTATTGTAAGAGATTAATTTGGCATTGGGAGATTTGACCGAATTTGGGAGGCTCGAGTTATCGAGTTCCACATGCATGGCTCCAGGTTGAGGGAGAGAAGTAACTTCTTGATCCTCTTCCATGGCGTCCACTCTTTTCAGATCGGCTTCTATCTCTTCCTCCGTTGACCACCCAAAGGGATCAGCTTCATTGTATGCTCTTGGATTCGGTGTTGGGTGAGAGACATGACTCTCCCCGACTGATTCTTGCAAAGACATACTTTCAGATGTATTAGAAAACAACTCAAAACAAGAACAAAGGGTATTGTCGTGATACAGTGTTCAAAGCCTTCAGGAGATTATATAATGAATTTTTATCATATGAAGCAAGTAATCTAGGAGAAAACGGAGTCCGGAGGGTACACGAGGTGGCCACATGCTCGTGAGGCGTGTCCTGGGGGTAGGGCGCGCCCCTAGGCTTGTCGCCTGCTCGTGCGCTATTCAGACTACTTTTTATTTTTCTAATTTTTTAAATATTCCAAAACGGAGTAAAATTTCCCTTGGAAAACTTTTAGAGTTGGTTTACTTACCGTATCACATACCTATTCCTTTTTAGGGTTCTGGAGCATTCTAGAAGGTTTCCTTTATGTACTCCTCCGGTGTTATGGAATGAATAATGTTGGTCTCAACATTTATGGGTGTACCTGAGATATAATGTTTGATTCTTTACCCATTTACCACCTTCGGGTCATTGCCTTCGGCATTGTTGATCTTGATAGCACCGGAATGATAAACTTCTTCGATAATGTAAGGTCCTTCCCACTTAGAGAGAAGCTTCCCCGCAAAAAATCTTTAACGAGAATTGTATAGCAAGACATGGTCACCTACATTAAATTCCGGTTTTGTATTCTTTTGTCATGCCATCTTTTAAATTTTTTGTTTAAACATTTTGGCATTTTCATAGGCTTGGGTTCTCCATTCATCAAGTGATCTAATGTCAAATAACCTATTTTCACCGGCAAGTTTGAAATCATAGTTGAGCTCTTTAATTAATAAGCTTTGCTTTCTAATTCAAGACGTAAGTGACATGCTTTTCCATAAACCATTTTATAAGGAGATAGGATTTTTATAAGCAGTTCTATAAGCCTATAATTCATCATCAAGTTTCTTAGACCAATTCTTCCTAGATCTATTAACAGTGTTTTGCAAGATCAATTTTATTTCCCTATTACTTAATTCTACTTTACCACTAGACTGAGGGTGATATGGAGATGCAATTCTATGGTTAACATCATATTAAACAAGCAACTTATGGAAAGCACCATGAATCACTACAAAAAATACACTTCCGTGATGATACATGTTTGTCACAGTAGGTCGCGGTTTTGGTCATGCATGTACATCCATCACGATTTAATGACATAATCAAGATAGTCATACCTGTGCTGTCATAGAAGTGTTCCATGACAACACCAAAATTATCATCACGGAAGTGTCCACTTCCATGATGATAAATGGCGCATCATGGACTTGCTTTCGTCAAGGGTAACCGACACATGGCATCCACCGTAACGGGTCGCTGTTAAGCTATCGGGTCCCGGTTTGGATTCGATAACCCGTTAATAGCCCGGACTAATGGGGATTTTCCACGTGTAAAATTTTCATTCGCCGGAGTATCCACGTGTCAGCTCAGCGTTGGGACATATATCGTCCATCCAATGGAGGAGACGTGCCTATGATACTTTGACACATGGCACGACCCAACAGTAGCCCATTTAAGATAAAAATGCTGGCCCAGCCAAGGGCCCACAAGATTTTGTCATACTCCACTAGGCCGGCCCGTTAACAGCCTGCCACGGTTTGTGCCAAATTACAGCCCACATAAGATCTAGCCCATTATGATGTTTGTCACGTTTTGGGCCAAATGACAGTCCACATCAGATTCGGCCCGTTAACAATCTGCCATGTTTTGGGCCAAATGACGACCCATATTGGATCCCGCCCATTAACTGCCTGCCATATTTTGGGCAAAATTACGGCCCATATTTAATCTGGCCCATTGACATGCACGGTGCTTTCGACACCATTGGGGCCATTTTAACTACCGCCTCTTAAAGGCCCATGTAATAGTTCGGCCAGATATTACTTTCGGCTTGTTAAAGGCCCATAGTCCTTGTGGATACTGTCGGTGTCAAAACTGGCGGATCTCGGGTAGGGGGTCCTGAACTATGCGTCTAAGTCGGATGGTAATAGGAGGCAGGGGACACAACGTTTACCCAGGTTCGGGCCCTCAAGATGGAGGTAATACCCTACTTCCTGCTTGATTGATCTTGATGATATGAGTATTACAAGAGTTGATCTACCACAGATCGGAGAGGCTAAACCCTAGAAGCTAACCTATGGTATGATTGTTGTTGTCCTACGGACTAAACCCTCCGGTTTATATAGACACCGGAAGGGGCTAGGGTTACACAGAGTCGGTTACAAGGGAGGAGATCAACATATCCGAACGGCCAAGCTTGCCTTCCACGCAAAGGAGAGTCCCACCCGGACACGGGACGAAGTCTTCAATCTTGTATCTTCATAGTCCAACAGTCCGGCCAAGGGATATAGTCCGGCTGTCCGAGGACCCCCTAATCCAGGACTCCCTCAGTAGCCCCTGAACCAGGCTTCAATGACGATGAGTCCGGTGCGCAGATTGTCTTCGGCATTGCAAGGCGAGTTCCTCCTCCGAATACTCCATAGAAGATTATGAACACAAGGATAGTGTCTGGCTCTGCAAAACAAATTCCACATACCACCGTAGAGAGCATAATATTTCCACAAATTTAATCTGCATACAACTTTTTATAACGTGACATCGCGCCCTGGCCTCGGTCATTATTCGAACCGTTTTTCTCAACCAGCCACTTCACGTATCGCGAGGCGGTTTTATTGGCATGTCTTGTCGAAGCAGAGATCGTGTCCCCTTATCACGGGATTCTCATCAATACGGGTGTGGGTAACCCAATCGTGCTCATTAGTACGACTCCTCGATTTTAGGAAAGTTCCAAATGGCCATGCGGAGGATGCTTGATATTCGCCCTCTTTATAAAGGGGCCAAAGCCCGACCTTTTCTTATCGCGCTCAATCCCTCCCTTCCCCCACCCCGAGTTCCAACACCCAAGGCTTAGGCGAAGCGCTTTGGACCTTCAATCATGTCCGGATCCAACCTTCAAGGCCGGTGGATGGCTTCCTCTGTCACAGAGTAGGACATCAAGAAGCTAAGGGAGGCCAGGTATCTGACCGCCAAAATCTCGCACAGGCTGCCTGCCCGAGGACAGGTCATCCCCACTCCCGAACCCAACGAGAGTGTCGTATTTGTTTCCCACTTCCTCCGAGGGTTAGACTTTAGTATTGATCCCTTCGTTAGAGGGCTCATGTTCTATTATGGGCTCGACTTCCATGATTTAGCTCCGGATTCCATCCTTCACATCTTGTCATTTATCGTCGTATGTGAGGCCGTCCTCCGCATCAGCCCACACTTCGGCTTATGGCTCAAGACCTTTAATGTGAAGCCGAATATGATCGATGGGAGACACACAAAATGTGGAGGTGCCACAATAAGCAAAGGCGTCGATGCAACATGGCCAAAGGGTTCCTTCCCAGAGATATCTAACTTATGGCAGCGGGAGTGATCTTACATCACAGCTCCCCGAAATACTAACTGGGTGGCTCCCCCTGCCTTCCATTCAGGCCCCCACCACAAATGGCTTCATGGGTCAACAAGGGGCTAGAATAGGGGCTGGTTAATGACGTGTCGACATTGCAAAGTTGCATCCGAGATCTCCTCAAGAGGGATGTCAGTCTTGTCAAAGTAATATAAGTTATGCTGGTTCGTCGAGTCCTGCCATGCCAACGTCGACCTCTCCGTATGTGGGATTTCAACCCGGAAGGACCGCGAGCTATTCAGCAGTTCTTCGGCATGACGCTCGAAGAGATGTATGGATTGTTCTTCGGATGACGAATAAAGTGTCCGGACACCATCGAGGATGCGGGTCTCAACTGCAACCGTCCAGATACCCAGGTGAGTAATTCTGCGGCCGAACATGCTTGATTTTATTTGTCACAACATCATTCTCAAGAAATTGCTCTTGGCCAGGACTGGGTAAGAAAGGCAAAGATGATCAGGTGTTCGGCCCCCCTTCCCGAGGGCTCGCCGGATCCTGTACTAGCCAGGATGCTGGAGTACGCACCTTATCAAGTGCCCTCAGGGGAAGATAAAGGGAGAGACTAAGAAGCCGAAAGCGAGCCTCGCGCATTACTCATCCAAACCGGGGGAATTAGTACCTCCACGAAGGAGGATAATCAGAGAGAAGAATCTGAAATTCCCTCTCCCCAAGGAAGGAAAAGGACCGCTCCTGAAGACTTGGAAACAAGGGTTTCCAAACGAGAGAAGAAACCCTTGCCAGGGGGCCCTGGCCCGGAGGGCGTTCCTTCCGCACAGTGCCCACATGGGGATCAGCCCTCCACCGAGCTGTAAGTGAACAAAAGTAATTTTGGTAAATATATTTTGCTTTATCTCCATAGACAATAACCGAGATGTATGTCTTGTAGTCCGGATCGTAGCTCTTCCCGACAGAGTTCGTCTTTGGGGGATCTTCTTCCGGAGATGATGGAGAGCGAAACGCCTCCCCTTGTCTCCCCGCCTCCTGGGGTGGATGACCCTGAGGTGTCATCACGGAGGATTTCTCCTGATCTGCCAAGGCCAGAATGTAACCCTTCGGCCACCCGAAGTACGAAGTATTCGACTCCTACGGGGAGTAACATAAAGAGTCTGGGGTTGTCCGGTGCGCAACCGGACGTACTGACAGGTCTTTTGGAGCAAGCGGCTATCTCGGAGGAGCATCGTACTTTAATGGGCATGGTGGTTGAGAGGATATCATCCGCCAAAAGTGGGTTGCATGAAGCTTTTACGAGCCTACTAAAAGGCTTTGAGGTACACAATTTTTTTGACGGTACCGCACACGCTAGGTGTGCTCTATACAGATAGTAGCCCCTGAGACTCTGGTTGTTGTCCCGAGGCGACAAACAGAGGATCATAGTCCCAGGTAATGTTGCGCTTCTTTCATGTGCAGGCAGCGGACGGTCCGGTGGCTGGCTGGACTGCTGAGTTTGCCGGACTAAGCCGACAATTGGACGCGGCAGATGCTGACATTGCGCTTGTGAACAAGCAGCTTGACGAGGCACAGGGTATGTATTTTCGGGTGGTTAGCAAGTATTAAGAGGAGCATGATGCTAGTATCTATAATATGTTTTGACTACAGATGGAGCTGCCGTTGTGGAGACCCTTCAGGCGGAACTTTCCCGAGCCAAGGAACAAGCCAGGAGAAGTGATGCGGCCGCCCTAAAGGAAACCGAAGACTTAAAAGCCGAACAGGCTGCTCACCGCAAGAGCGAAGATGAAATAGCCACGATGGCTGTTGAGCTGAAACATGCCGCCGGCCGATATGAACTTCTTAAAAAGGAAAGTCAAGTGAGAGCGGCTGACATGAAGAGAGCCGTGGAGGCAGCCAAGGAAACCCGTTCTAGAATGAGAGTGGCAGAGGAGGAGCTTCGTCAAGCCAGAGCTATCACGGCTGGGAAGCCCTTTTTGTTGCGGACGAAGTTCGGAGATCCGAAGTATGCCCCTCTGGATCGATTATGGAGTGCTGCAGACGCGTATGCGGACTTGACAATGAGTGCTGCTGATGCAACTGCATTTTTCAAAGATCAAGAAGATCACGAAGTAGAGAAGTTGTTCTGGTCACAGTTCAGTGCTCTGACGCGTCCGCTGCTGTTAAATGAGCAAATGGCCGAGTGGGCTGAGCTCCATAGGTTGTCCGGATTGCCATGAGGTTTGTCGTGGATCATCTTTGGCCGAAAGGACCAAGGCCGAATAGTTATTTTAGTTTAGTGCAACGATTCCTTGGTGTTGTGCCTCATATCAATGTTGTAAAGAGGTCGGCGTGCATAGAGGGTGCGCGGATGGCTCTTGCCCGTGTTAAGACATACTGGGCAGAGATGGATGCCACCGCTATTGCAAACCGGGGTCCGGCCGTAGGCCAGGTCTCGGCCGAGCACTATTTTGGAGAAGTCCTAGAAGGCGCTCGTTTAATAGAGGCTTAGTGCTCGAAGAATATTATGTTTGAGTGACATGTATCCCAATTGTAAAAACAATGCTATTTGGGTTATAAAGGCTATGTTTATACTTTTGCCTAAAAGTATTATGATGCTTCATGTGCGGCCGTTTTATGTATGTATATAACCTGAAAGGTTGCAGTCGTCGGCTTCAGCCCCCACGCACATAATGCGGGGGTGTTAAAAAAAGCACGTATTCACACTTGATCCAACGTCTTGGTCCATGAAGGAGGTGATAGCGCGGCGAACAAGGAAATCAGACTATATTGCTTTAACACTTTCACTTAGCCATAGGAGTTTGACAGTGGGGCTACTATATAGCCCCTGGTACTTCCGTGTTTATCTGAGTACGGTGCATGTACATACATGACCGGGAAACCGGTCCTTCATTAATGCGGAGGAATAGCAAAGATTATGCTGAGTCCTCGAGTGGTTGACCAGTCTCGCGCTTTATCATGACAGTCAGTTTTCGGCTTTCTCTATTGAGGTGCTCATTCAGATGAACCATGGCACAATCGCAGTAGTTCTCCCGGTGCCACCTTAGACGATAGAGCGGAACATAAGGTAGCAAAACACGGGAGCCGGGCAAACCCAACATTTGACCAAAGACATGATTCGGAGCTGATGCATATAAGGCCAAACTCGCGACGCCGAACACTCCCTAAGGTATTCAGACTTTACGACATATACCGGGCTGAGCAAAGCCCTTGATAATGAACCATGAATTTCCAGGTACGTGCATCGGTCTGACGCGGTGAAAATGCCAATAACATCAGCATCCCTCTCGGTTGTGTTAAGTATCCGAAGGGCATAAAGCAACAAGAGACAGTGAGAAAGGTTTACACATGGTCTTAATCTAAAAAGAAACCTTTGAGCGGGGCCCTGCTGCACGTCTGCGCCTGTGTCTCCGTTGTGCCGTGTCCTGGAAGGGTGTAGCACAATTTCATCTGCAAGAGAGAAAAACCCCAAGTGAAAGCCTACGCGCCGAAAATTGGTTATTATTAATAGACCATTGAAATTCAATCTGAGTAAGGTCAAACCGAACTATAGTCCTTTTTACATGCGGGAAGCCCCTAGCGCCACCTATGGGGGTATATCCATCGACCCAATCTCGGGTTTACCTGAACTGTTACAGCGAGGGGTGCACCGGACTCGTCTAGCCGTGTTCGCGGTCTTGACGACTGATCCTTTATTCTGGTTGGAGGGGTCATTCAGTGTTCGGCTGCGAAAGCCGCTGTACACTCCTCCGCATGTAAGGAACGCTCCGAGTGTCAGCTAACTGTGATGATGCCACGTGGACCGGGCATCTTAAGCTTAAGATAAGCATAATGCGGTATTGCATTAAAACGAGCGAAGGCTGTTCTTCCGAGTAGTGCTTGATAGCCGCTTCGGAATGGAGCGATGTCGAAGGTTAATTCTTCGCTTCGGAAGTTGTCAGGAAAACCGAATACAACCTCTAGTACTATAGAGCCCGTGCAGCGGGCCTCTCGGCCTGGTACTACTCCTTTAAAGGTAGTATTGCTTTGGCTGATTCTTGTTGGGTCTATCCCCATTTTGTGGACTGTGTCTTGATATATCAGATTAAGACTACTGCCGCCGTCCATAAGGACTCGGGTGAGATGGTATCCGTCAATTATTGGGTCTAGTACCAAGGCACCCGATCCTCCATGCCGGATACAAGTCGGGTGATCCCTGCGATCAAAAGTGATTGCGTAGGCCGACCAAGGGTTGAACTTGGGGGTAACGGGCTCTACGGTGCATATGCCTCGGAGCGCGTGTGTGCTCCTCCTCTTCGTTACGTGAATCATGTTCACTGTTTTGACTTCTGGTGGGAATTTTTTATGTCCCCCAGTGTTTTGTTGGTGAGGCTCATCCTCGTCTTCACTTGGTGTCTCCCTCCCCTTGTGTTCGGCGTTTAGCTTGCCGACCTGCTTAAAGACCTAGCATTCTCTGTTGGTGTGATTTGCAGGTTTATCGGAGGTGCCGTGAATCTGACATAATCTGTCCAGAATCTTGTTTAGGCTGGACGGTCCATCTCTGCTACCTTTGAATGGCTTTTTCCATTGACCGGGTCAAGAGCCCCTGAATCCGGCGTTTATCGCCATGTTGTCTGGGCTGTCTTCATTGCTTCGACTCTTGATTTTATTGCGTCGTGGTTTTCCATTGCCATCCCTGACTTCAGATGTGCTTGGGTCGCTGGTGCCGCTGCGTGCCAGCCAACTATCCTCGCCCGCGCAAAAGCAGGTCATAAAGGCTTGTTAGGGTTGCCATTGTCCTTGGTTTATCCTGGCCGAGGTGTCTGGCAAGCCATTCATCCCGGACACTATGTTTGAAAGCCGCTAAGGCTTCGGCATCCGGGCAATCGACAATTTGATTCTTCTTAGTGAGGAATTTGTTCCAAAGCTTTCGGGCTGACTCTCCAAGTTGCTGAATTATGTGACTTAAATCGTCTCCATCTGGAGGTCGGACATAGGTCCCTTGAAAATTAGCCCTGAAAGCGTCCTCGAGCTCTTCCCAACTTCCAATTGAGTTTTTGGGGAGGCTTTTCAACCAGTGCCTAGCTGGTCCTTTCAGCAATAAGGGCAAGTATTTGATGGCGTGGAGATCATCTCCACGAGCCATGTGGATGTGAAGGATAAAGTCCTCAATCCAGACCCCGGGGTCTGTTGTTCCATCGTATGACTCTATGTTCACGTGTTTGAATCCTTCTGGGAATTCATGGTCTAGTACCTCGTCGGTGTAGCATAGGGGGTGCGCGGCACCCCTGTATTTGGGTATGTCGTTGTATTGTTTGGTTTTGATCCCGAACTATTATTCTGTCAGTATAGTCATTTGGGCGGTGATGATTCTGTGCCGGAACGCGCTTCCTAGGTCCGTAAATGGACCTGGTCAAACCGGCTTTTTTGTGTAGGTCCTCACGTAGGTCGTGTGCTGACTTGTGTACGTCATCATTAGCCGCCCTGTCGCGACCACGGGGTGGCCGGTCCGGTTGATCGGCTGTTTTATTTTCTGGCTGAGTGGGCTCTAAGGCCTCATCGTCGAATTCAGGCAACAACTTGCGCTTTGGATAGCTTTTTGTGTGGCGATTACCGCCGTACTTTTCTTTCGTGTCAAGCACTTTATTCCATCTATTGTTGAGCGTATTCTGCGCGGTCTTAAGCCTTTGCTTCTTCTTCTTCAGGCTCTGTGCGGTTTCAATGAGCCTTTTATGAAGGTTCTCTTGTTTCAAGTGTCTTTCAGGGATGATGTGTGCATCATCGTTCGGACTATTCATGTCTCTGGAGACAGGTTGATGAGTTTTACCCTCGGGGTCGTCGTGACCTGACAGCGGCTCCGTACTATGTTCGCCGTCTGCTGGTTCACCCTGCTCCACCGCTGGGTTCATGTGGTCGTTGTCTCCTTTGGGGTCGACCGGGGTGTTACTCTTTCCTGCACTGTTATCGTTGTTTTTGTCGGGGCGGGATTTGGAGCGGTGCTTACGTTGTCGCTTTGGTTGCTTCTCAAGGGAATTGTCCTTCGTTGCTTCCTCCCGTTCCTCGTCATCATTTTCTTGGGGTGTATCCACCATGTGATGAAGTGGCAGTCCAGCTGTGACGCCCCAAGACCGGAGCTTCAGATGCCTTCCAGGGTTTTCGGGTTTCGTCGTGTGATTTTTTTGGTTCATTGCATTCATCATTGCATCATGTACATTGCATCATGTACATTGCATCATGTCATCATGTCATTTCTTTTTCTTAACTCAACTAAATAAATTGCATAGATCTTTCGATCTATTTAAACCGAGGGAATTCACATGGTGATTCTCTTTATAAGATATCCTCCCTATATTAGGGAGCTATTATAAATATTTCATTAACTTGGAATCACCTATAACACAATTCCACTACTCTTTAACTCTTCTTTCATCCGACTCAACTTCATATTTTTTCCTTGCCATCTCTCTCTCAAGCCACACCCCATCTTCTAGCATCATCACATCTCACTTCCTTCTTTTTTCATGTCTTTGCAAGTGACTTTATTACTCCTCCCTTAATGTTCATCCTTTCCCTATAAATATTACATCATTCCTACTCTCTCTCTGTCAAATTTCATCTCTTTTGAACTTGGTTTGGTTGGGGTAAAAAATGCCTCAAGTTTGGAATCTAATTCAAACTTGGAATATTTTTCTTCCTCTAAAATGTCCAAACCATTTTTACAATTATGTGAATAAATCTAGGGTCATGGGGAGATTCTTATATCTCTCATACCCCTCTCCTTTGTCCTTGAACTTGTCCTTCTATTTCGGTGTGAGTATATGGAAAAAGTTAGCAGCAGCAGCGAATAGAGCAGCAGCCCACTAGGGACAGTCTTTCCCTGGGCTTCCTCCCGCACCAAGCCCATCCTAACCCTAGCCGACTCCAAGGCCCACTCCCCCGGCCCACCTGACCCTCTAACCTAGCTAGCTCGATCCCCTGCGCCCCTCCTCCTCTTTCCCTCGCGCCGCCAGAGGCACCCATCGCTCGATCCCCTTCTCTCCCACGCTCCCCTTCGTCCTCCTCCCAATAGCGCCGCCAGTGGAGTTCCTCTCCTCGATCTCCCTTGAACCCCTCCTATGGCGCGGCCCTTGCCCCGAGCTCGCCACTGCTGCGCTACTTTACCATGCTCCAGGGCCGCGCCGTTGCATCCTTGCTGCACGCCGCGCCCCTGCCTCCTCGACCTTCCCGGAGCACCGGTTGATGCCGGTGCCCGCCTTCCTTCGCCTCGCCCGTGTCCTCCTCTGTACAGGATCCGGTCCCGATGCCTCATCCCCGACCTCCTCGTTCAATTCCTCGTTATCGTAGCTGCGCCAACTCCTCTGCTTTGTCCAGGAAGTGGGCGCATGTCTTCATCGCCTGAAACGGCCCCAGTCCGTCGAGAAGGGATGCCATGGCCGTCCTCTTCTTCAGATCAAGGCTCCGGCAGTCGGTTCCGGTTCCCCTCAGCAACACATCGAGCTCCGGCTGGTCCAGCCTCGCGTCTTCCTCGCCGTCCCTCGCTGACGCCAAGCTCTGGCCGCGCACAAAGCTTATGTTGCAGCCGCCGCTGCTCCTGTTCGTCAGGAGATTGAGGAGGCAGACAGCTCGCTCGCCTCCCCTGCTTCGTGCATGTGGGCATCGCAGCCACAGCCTAGCTGCCGCCCTCCTTCACGTCCTGCCGTTGCCACGAACCCTCCCCGTAACAGGAGCTCCAAGGTCTTCCGCACGGCCGTGGGCGTTTTGGAGTCGTATGCCTCCTGCACACATCGTGGTTTCCACCAAGTCCACCGAAGGCCACCCCTACAACAACTACCAAGTACCCCTTCGTTTTGTCTACGACCGTCAAGCCCCTTGACGACAAGTGCACGACTATGCGGATTGTGCCAAGTACCACGATGTCGAGACCCCCAAGTTCGACTACACAAAAACGCCAAGTACCCCTACGCGCGAAGATGCCAAGACCGTTTCGGGATTCACCAAGTACCGCTACTGATGGCTCGAACGCCTTCAAAACGTATACCACTACTGCCGCCCGAACATCTACGGAACGTGTACCACAACCATCGCCGAAGAACCGTGAACGTCTACCGATGACCCTCAAGTTCGTCCAGGATTGCTATGTACCACTACCATTGACGCGAACCACTACTTTCACTACGGCATGAGTACAACTACTACCACTACGAGCGTGGCGAGAACGTCTACTTCCTCTACTTTGCATCGAACTGATACGCTTCAAAATGCTCGCTTCAAAGGTATAACCCCAAGACGACCGTCTGAGAACGTTTGCACGTGTTGTATGAGTTGCACCCTATGTTTGCACCGTGCCCGAGTTGTCACTTGCTCGGTCCTCCTCTTTTGCCGGTAATTCGTGGGAACCCGGTTACCAGGATCACCCCACCATCTTGCACGACATGCTCCCATCACACTTCCTTTGCACCGGCATCTCAATCGAGTTATCGGAAACTGATATGTTGCCGGGGCATCACTTTCGGATTCGTTGTCGTGGCACCCCTTTCGTTTCCGTCATGATGACAAATGCTTCATAATATGCTCTTGTTAACTTTGTCATAAAACCTTGCATAAATTTGTTCATGTCATCCGCATCATGATAACAACAATTAAAATGTTTAAAATTGTTGTTGCATTAAATTGCTAAATGCATATGGGGATTTACCGGATTTGTTGTTTGTTATATCCGGCCCCATTTAAAATTGGTTAGATATATAATTCCTTTATGTTTCACCTCTTGACATGCTTAACAACATTTAATATTGTTGCGTACGTAAACGAGATCGAACTAAATAATGGATTGTGGTGTTTTGTCAATATGCATCCCGATGCATATTGAGCTCCATTTAACTTGTATTGTTTGTGCACTTTGCCATGCCATGCTTCATTTAAACCGGTGATGCATCATACTTGGTTGTGCATCATGCCATGTTGAGGTGATGGTTGTTTACTATGTTGTTTACTTCTTTCCGGTGTTGCTTCTTCGGGTTAGTTTTGATAACGTCGCGTTTGTGAGGATCCGTTTGACTTCGTCCGTTTATCTTCTTCATGGACTCATTCTTCTTCCTTGCGGGATCTCAGTCAAGATGACCATACCCTCGAAATCACTTCTATCTTTGCTTGCTAGTTGCTCGCTCTTTTGCTATGCCTATGCTACGATACCTACCACTTGCTTTATCATGCCTCCCACATTGCTAAGCCAAGCCTCTAACCCACATTGTCCTAGCAAACCATTGTTTTGCTATGTTACCGCTTTGCTCAGCCCCTAATATAGCGTTGTTAGTTGCAGGTGAAGATTGGAGCTTGTTCCATGTTTGAAACATGGTTATTTTGTTGGGATATCACAATATCTCTTACTTAATTAATGCATCTATATACTTGGTAAACGGTGGAAGGCTCGGCCTTATGCCCGGTGTTTTGTTCCACTCTTGCCGCCCTAGTTTTCGTCATATCGGTGTTATGTTCCTGGATTTTGCGTTCCTCACACGGTTGGGTTATAATGGGAACCCCTTGACAGTTTGCCTTGAATAAAACTCCTCCATCAAGGCCCAACATTCGTTTTACCATTTGCCACCTAGCCCTTTCTTTCCCTTGGGTAGGCCTGCCCAAGGGTCATCTTTATTTAACCCCCCGGGGGCAAGTGCTCCTCTGAGTGTTGGTCCAAAATGGGCAGCCTGCGGAGCCACCTCGGGGCAACTCGAGGGCTGGTTTTACTCGTAGCTTGACCTATCCGGTGTGCCCTGAGAACGAGATATGTGCAGCTCCTATCGGGATTTGTCGTCACATTCGGGTGGCTTTGCTGGTCTTGTTTTACCATTGTCGAAATGTCTTGTAACCGGGATTCCGAGCCTGATCGGGTCTTCCTGGGAGAAGGAATATCCTTCATTGACCGTGAGAGCTTGTGATGGGCTAAGTTGGGACACCCCTGCAGGGATTTGAACTTTCGAAAGCCGTGCCCGCGGTTATGGGCAGATGGGAATTTGTTAATGTCCGGTTGTAGAAAACTTGAAACTTAATTTAATTAAAATGCATCAACCGTGTGTGTTACCGTGACGGTCTCTTCTCGGCGGGGTCCGGGAAGTGAACACGGTGTTGGAGTTATGTTTGGCGTAGGTTGTTCTATGATCACTTCTTGATCTTAGTTTTCTCGACCGTGCTTTGCCTTCTCTTCTCGCTCTCATTTGCGTATGTTAGCTACCATATATGCTAGTCGCTTGCTGCAGCTCCACCTCATACCTTTTACCTACCCATAAGCTTAAATAGTCTTGATCGCGAGGGTGTGAGATTGCTGAGTCCCCGTGACTCACAGATTACTTCCAAAACCAGTTTGCAGGTGCCGATGAAATCGTGCAGGTGACGCAACCGAGCTCAAGGAGGAGCTCGATGAAGATCGTGTTTGTTATGTTGTTCCGTTGTTCAGTTGATCAGTAGTGGAGCCCAGTTGGGACGATCGGGGATCTGTGTAGCCTTTGGGGTAGTCTTCTTTTATTTTGTTCTGTAGTCGGACCTTGATTGTATCTGGATGATGTAATGCTTATTCATGTATTGCGTGAAGTGGCGATTGTAAGCCAACTATGTATCTCTTCCCCTTATGTATTACATGGGTTGTGTGAAGATTACCTCACTTGCGACATTGCTTTCAATGCGGTTATGCATCTAAGTCGTGCTTCGACACGTGGGAGATATAACCGCATCGAGGGCGTTACACCAGCGCCCTGTGGGCGGTGGTTCCTGTTTGTTTCCCGCATCATCGTCCATACCGTCGATGTCTTCGGATCCGAAATCAAGCATGTCGGTTAGGTCGTCGATAGTGGCTATTAAGTGGGTGGTGGGTGGGGAACAAATTTCTTCATCGTCCGCTTCCCACTCGAGCCAGTTCGGCCAAGGGCCTCCTGACAAGGAGAGTGACCTTAATGAATTTAGCACATCTCCCAAGGGCGAGTCCTGAAAGATATCCGTGGAGGAAAGCTCCCTGATTGGCGCCCAATCAGATTTGATAGGTACGAATGCAGGCGGTTTGGAGACCATGGCCGGGGACGAATCCAAAGGTCCGGCAACACATGTCTCGTAGGAGGTGAAGTCAGTATTCGGCTCTATCGCCGCTGAGTGTGCGGCCTTTGGGGCGGGGTCCATCCACCCGTCCATGGACGACGCGATCTGCTCCAGATCAAGGGCCGGAGTCGCCACAGGTGTGATCTCCCGAACACTGTCTGGCGGTAGAGCTAAGTCATGCCCATCGTGACTATGCGGCGCACCTGATGTTGGCTCGAATCCGTCGAAGATCAAGTCTCCGCGGGTGTCGGTAGTATAGTTCAATCTTCCAAACCTGACCTGATGGCCAGGGGCGTAGCTTTCGATCTGCTCCAGATGGCCAAGCGAGTTGGCCCGCTGTGCGAAGCCGCTGGATACAAAGATCTATCGGGGGAGAAAAACCTCACCCTGGATCGCATTGTTGCCGATGATCGAAGGAGCCATCGAGCCTTATGGTGACGACACAGTGGAACTCTCAATGAAAGCACAAATGTCGGTGTCAAAACCGGCGGATCTCGGGTAGGGGGTCCCAAACTGTGCGTCTAAGGTGAATGGTAACAGGAGGCGGGGGACACAACGTTTACCCAGGTTCGGGCTCTCGCGATGGAGGTAATACCCTACTTCCTGCTTGATTGATCTTGATGATATGAGTATTACAAGAGTTGATCTACCACGAGATCGGAGAGGCTAAACCCTAGAAGCTAACCTATTGTATGATTGTTGTTGTCCTACGGACTAAACCCTCCGGTTTATATAGACACCGGAAGGGGCTAGGGTTACACAGAGTCGGTTACAAGGGAGGAGATCTACATATCCGAACGACCAAGCTTGCCTTCCATGCAAAGGAGAGTCCCACCCGGACACGGGACGAAGTCTTCAATCTTGTATCTTCATAGTCCAACAGTCCGGCCAAAGGATATAGTCCGGCTGTCCGAGGACCCCCTAATCCAGGACTCCCTCAGATACATTTTAGCCCAACCTTACTATTGGCTCATTAAAGGCCTGTAGTCTTCGTGGATACATTTTAGCCCAACCTGACTATTGGCCCATTAAAGGCACGTGAGATAACTAGGCCTAATGATGTCTCGCTTTGCAACCGACCTGCTATGACCCATAATGTTATTGGGCAGCTGTGGCCCGACACATATTTTGGCGTATTAACGACCCATTTTGTGGCTGGGCCAATCATGGGCCTCCGTCACTGTTCAGGCCCAATCTACTTTTTGGACTGTTTAAAGCCCATACTATTTTCTGGCCCAATTTAGGCAACTGGTTTACTCGGCCTATTAAAGGCCCGGAACTAATGGTTGGTGTTTTTACACATCTAGGCCTGCTATTAGCTGGATACGATTGCAGGCCCACTTTTTGGCCCATTCACAATTGACAGGTCGGCCAGTTTTAGTACTGTAATTTTTTTGATATAATAAACCGAATGTTTAGGCCCGTTGCGCTCCATCAAAGCTTACGGCCTTTTCAGGGAGCGACGACAGAATATATACATAAATTAAATTACAACATCATAATGAAGAATATACCTAGACTATACAATAAAGAAATGACTACATATTACATTCACTTGGCATAAAGGTTCCCCGCTAGCGATAATAAAGCGCAACTAGACACATACACTGGCATCAAAGGACACCACCAATGCAAATAAACACGCCGCCTAAAATAATATACATAACCGACAACACTTCAACATAGTTCTAGAAATGTTAGCCCTGCCTGGGAGTTGCAGCGCCAGCAGCTGAACAAGCTGATGGATGCACTTGTATGATGCTTATATCCAACTCTAGCTGCATAGCATTAATGGCAGTTCTTGGCATCAGTGCTATCACCCTGAAAGAGAAAAAAGCAGACAAATAACATGCTTTGCACATATAAGCAACAGTGCTGTTGATTCATCCCATTTCTTAGTGGCAAATAAAGAGACCTGGATTAAAATAGAATAAAAATTGTTCACGGTTAAGACATGGCAAGAAATGGCATTGTGTAGGAGTGGCCAGCTGAGGGAGTCCTGGATTATGGGGTCCCCGAGGATCCGGCCTATCTGCCATGGGCCGGACTGAAGGGCCGTGAAGATACAAGATAGAAGGCTTTCCCCCGTGTCCGGATGGGACTCTCCTTTGCATGGATGGTGATAACCCACAAGTATAGGGGATCGCAACAGTTTTCGAGGGCAGAGTATTCAACCCAAATTTATTGATTCGACACAAGGGGAGCCAAACAATATTCTCAAGTATTAACAGTTGAGTTGTCAATTCAACCGCACGTGAAAGACTTAATATCTGCAGCAAAGTATTTAGTAGCAAAGTAATATGGAAGTAACAGTAATGGTGGCTAAAGTAACAGTAGCATTTTTGTAGTAATTGTAATAGTGGCAACGGTAAAGTAACTAAGCAGAGATCAATATGTGAAAAGCTCATAGGCAATGGATCAGTGAGGGATAATTATGTTGGATGTGATTCCTCATGCAACAGTTGTAACATAGGGTGACACAGAACTAGCTCCAGTTCATCGATGTAATGTAGGCATGTATTCTGAATATAGTCATACGTGCTTATGGAAAAGAACTTGCATGACATCTTTTGTCCTACCCTCCCGTGGCAGCGGGGTCCTATTGGAAACTAAGGGATATTAAGGCCTCCTTTTAATAGAGTACCGGACCAAAGCATTAACACTTAGTGAATACATGAATTCCTCAAACTACGATCATCACCGGGAGTGGTCCCGATTGTTGTCACTTCGGGGTTACCGGATCATAACACATAGTAGGTGACTATAGACTTGCAAGATAGGATCAAGAAGTCACATATACTCATGAAAACATAATAGGTTCAGATCTGAAATCATGGTACTCGGGCCCTAGTGACAAGCATTAAGCATAGCAAAGTCATAGCAACATCAATCTTAGAACATAATGGATACTAGGGATCAAACCCTAACAAAACTAACTCGATTACATGATAAATCTCATCCAACCAATCACCGTCCAGCAAGCCTACGATGGAATTACTCATGCACGGCGGTGAGCATCATGAAATTGGTGATGGAGGAAGGTTGATGGTGACGATGGCGACGGATTCCCCTCTCCGGAGCCCAGAAGGGACTCCAGATCAACCCTCCCGAGAGAGATTAGGACTTGGCGGCGGCTCTGTATTGTAAAACGCGATGAATCCTTCTCCCTGATTTTTTTTCTCCACGAACATGAATATATAGAGTTGGAGTTGAGGTCGGTGGAGCCTCAGGGGGCCCACGAGATAGGGGGGCGCGCCCTCCACCCTCCTGGACAGGGTGTGGGCCCCCTGGTGTTGATTCTTTCGCTAGTATTTTTTATAAATTCCAAAAATATTCTCCGTGAAGTTTCAGGTCATTCTGTGTAACACCCTCGATGCGACTATAGCTCCCACGTGTCGAGGCACGACTTAGAGACATAATCGCATTGAAGGCATATGTCGCAAGTTAGGCAATCTTCACAACATCCCATGTAATATAAATAATAAAGAGGAGATAACATAGTTGGCTTACACTCGCCATGTCAATCAAGTACATAAATAACATTACATCATCCAAACACTCATGGCCCGACTACGGCGCCAAAATAAAAGAGAACCCAACATGCGACACGGTCCCAATCACCCCCAACTGGGCACCACTACTGATCATCGGGGAAGGAAACATAGTAACGTTGAGAGTCCTCGTCGAACTCCCACTTGAGCTCATACGTGTCTCCTGGAGCGGAATCATCAGGCCCTGCATCTGGTGTAATAGTAATCTGTGAGCCACAGGGACTCAGCAATCTCGCACCCTCGCGATCAAGACTATTTAAGCTTATAGGTAAGGCAAGGTAAATATGAGTGGAGCTGCAGCAAGCGACTAGCAAAATATGGTGGCTAACTTATACGCAGAAGAGAGCGAGAAGAGGAGGCAAAGCGCGAGCGAGAAACTAGAGAGCAACCTGCGCAAACATTACTCCAACACCGTGTCCACTTCCCGAACTCCGCCGAGAAGGGGCCATCAAGGTAACACACTCAGTTGATTCATTTTAATTAATTAAGGTTCAAGTTATCTACAACCGGACATTAACAAATTCCCATCTGCCCATAACCGCGGGCACGGCTTTCGAAAGTTCAAATCCCTGCAGGGGAGTCCCAACTTAGCCCATGACAAGCTCTCACGGTCAATGAAGGAATAGACCCCCTCCCAAGACGTTCCGATCAGACTCGGTATCTCGGTAACTCAAGACACTTCGATAGGTTAAAACATGACCAGCAACACTGCCCGAATGTGCCGACAAATCCCGATAGGAGCTGCATACATCTCTTTCTAAGGGCACACTCAGATGAGCGCTCCATACAACTATAACCAAACCTCGAGTTTCCCCGAGGGGGCGCTGCACAGGACTCTAGTTTGGACCAACACTCAGAGGAGCACTGGCCCGGGGGGGTTTAAATACGATGACCCGCGGGCTCCGGAAACCCGAGGGAAAAAGAGGCTAGGTGGAAAATGGTAAGACCAAGGTTGGGCATTGCTGGAAAAGCTTTAATCAAGGCGAAATATCAAGGGGTTCCCATTATAACCCAACCGCGTAAGGAACGCAAAATCCGGGAACATAACACCGATATCACGAAAACTAGGGCGGCAAGAGTGGAACAAAACACTAGGCGAGAGGCCGAGCCTTCCACCCTTTACCAAGTATATAGATGCGTTAAGATAACATGGCAATATAATGATATCCCAACAAGTAAATAAATGATGTTCCAACAAGGAACGGCCTCCAATCTTCACCTGCAACTAGCAACGCTATAAGAGGAGCTGAGCAAAGCGGTAACATAGCCAATCAACGGTTTGCTAGGACAATGGTGGGTTAGAGGTTTGACATGGCAATTTGGGAGGCTTGCAAGCAAGTGGTAGGCATCGTAGCATTGGTATAGCAAAAGAGCGAGCAAACTAGCATAGCAAAGATAGTAGTGATTTCGAGGGTATGATCATCTTGCCTGCACATTTGTCAGAGTTGACTGGATCCTCGAAAGCAAACTCAACGGGCTCCTCGTTAGCGAACTCGTCTCCCGGCTCTACCCAAACAAGAAAAACAAGCAACAAGGATACAATCAACCACGTGCAAACTCAAACAACACGATGCAAAGATGATATGCTATGCGGGATGCGATGCGGGATGTAAAATGCAAGATATGACAGGAAATGCATGAACCTGGCCTCAACTTGGAAAACCAAGTGTTCCACTGGAAAGATGAGATGAAATAGCTTGAAAACGATATAAAGAATGCCGGAATCGGAGTTACGGTTTGGAAATGGCAAGCGATCCAAAAATGACACCGGTCTACGATTTACAGCAAGTAGGCATCTAAATGCAATGAGATGAACTTGCTACAGCACCCAAACATGACAACAAAATACATGACTGGGATGCATACAAGATTCTTAACAAAAGTCTAGCACTGAGCTACGGCCAATTCATCCATTAACAGGTTCAAACAAGCATGGCAAAAATGCATATGACAAACAGATCTCAGACTTAGTGAAATTAACACTTGTCTGGAATTTCAGATCAGATAGCCCTCTTCGGAGCCATAAAAATACAAGCTACAGGACCTGAACATGGCAAAGTAAAGCATGGCATGGAGCTACTCAAAGATCTTAACAAAAGTCCCTTAGTGACCTTGAGCCAAAAGGGATCAGAAAATACAATTGCAAGCATGTGAACATAGCAAAAACATAATCAGTTTTCGGACTTAGTGAAAAACTGACACATGCTGAAATATAACTCAAGTAGGCATGTTCACGAGCTCGATGCACTCACTACGGTGCAAGTCATGGCAATACAATCATACACCCATCAAGAAGGCACAAAATGCAATCTAGACATGGCAAGAACAATAGCATAGCATGCACGGATCAAGTACAACATCACCGGCAAAATTGCAAACAAGTTGACAATCTGCCCAGATTCACAAAGTAGCAAAAGTAGGGTGCTCCATAATTGCAAACAAAGACATGGATGGATAGAGCACCACAACATTAACAAAACATCCTTACTGATCATCCTCAAAAGAAGCACGGATCACTAGGAAACAACATGAACATATGGCATCATGAGATAAACAGCTCCAGTTCTTGGTGAAATTACTAAGTCCCTGAAAACAGAATTAGCAAGTGCACCACTTTGCAAGCTTGCACTAGTCACCACACACATCATAAAAATACATGGGTTGCACCACTGGAGAGATGACAAAACCCTTAACAAAACACATGTAGAACTCATGGGCATAGCATGCACATATTAATCATGGCAAAAATGACAAAAGTGCTAAATGGAGTAACAGATCTGGCAATTAACTCAAGTAGCCCTCTTCTAACAGCATTTCGGTCATCAAGATGAGCTCAAATAAAAATGATGCAATGGAAGGAAATGATGTACTCTCCGAGACGAACATTTTGATATGCTATATGCATGAATCGGAGCTACAGATGCAAAGTTACGGGGCTACGAACATGTGCACATGGACTGAAATATCAGGGACTTAGAAAAAAATCAACCTCCTCTCTCAGATCTAGGGTTGCATGGAAACCGAGGCCCGGTCGGATCTGCACTGTTCACCAGCGAGAACTGAAACTCCAGCGAGGGCGGCGGTTGCTCCAGCGAGGAAGACGAAGGCGGCGGCGAGGCTCCCACGGCGCGGGGCGCCGGCGACCGAGGATGCGCCGGGCGGCGGGCGGTGGAGGCGAGGCGCGGAGCACGGGGCCGGACGGTGGTGATGGCGGGGCGGTGGCGCGCTGGTGTCAAAGCGGCAGGGCGGAGCAGGCGGCGGCCGGAGGAGGAGAGGCGGCGGCGCGGTGAGGCAGGAGAGGCGGCGGGGAA